>NC_142935.1:26028682-26038682 GCF_046866305.1 Octopus bimaculoides
CATGGCCACAGTCAAATGACTGAAACAAGTAAAAGAGTAAGAACTTTTAAAGAGTTTGTGATAGCAATTGACAGAGAGGATAAATTTACAGCTGGAGAAAAAAAAAATAAGCATAAAGCGTGTTGTGGATAATATAGCTGAGTCATGGTATGAGGTGAAACCTTCAGCTTGGAATTGTGTTTGGAAAAGTCTATGGTCAGACGGTCTTTGTGATATAAGTTTTTCTGTATCAGAAAGTCTACGCCAAATTCCAAAGGATATTGTGGCACTTGCAAAAGGAATCCAGGTAAAATAAAAGTCACAGGGAAAAAAGTCACGGAAAAATGGTCACGGGGAGGGGGGGGGGGGATTTTGTTCGAGGCTGGTCTTAGCGAGCGAAAAATTGCCGAAACTCTTCAAATTCTACTTGCTACTGTTAATAGAATTATAGTGCAATTCAAAATCCAAGGAAAAAAGAACCAACAAATTCTCGTCCCGGCCGACCTGGACTCTCGAAAAGGAAGCTTCGCTGTTTGAAGAGAATTGTGGAAAACGAACCCCCGTTCGATGGCTTCTCACATTGCAAAACAGCTAGAAGTTAGTCCAAGAACTTGTGTTACATATCTGCATAAACTTGAGTATTATGGACGAGCAGCTAGAAGAAAACCTCTCCGTCAACCAATTGATATCGAATAAAAGATTTTGAAAAGTAAAGGTGTCTCTTTACTTCCTGCATGTCTTTGTAGATTAGAAACTTTCTCTTTCTCTGTTGGCAAGAAATCTTGAAATAAAACTGAATAATGACATACGTATTATTTATATACCCATACGTGCATGCATGTATCTGACGAGTTTCCGTATAGTTTCCTTTTGCTAAATCTACTCTTTGGGCATTAGTTAACCTGGAGTTATAGTCGAGGACACTGGCCTAAGCTACTGCTCAGTGAAACTGAACAAGAAACTATACGAACCACAAAGCTACATCTGTACCTTTTTTTGAATCCACAAACTTACAACTCTTAATTGGGTGTTTATGGCTTCAGTATCTTTGACCTGTTAAGGATTTCTGCTTTATGAAGGGACATGAATGGTTGTGCAGCTATCACATAAACACCACCACCACCACCACCACCAAGACCACCACCACTGCAACGGCCACTATCACGACCATCATTAATACGTTTCCTCGTATTACCACTACTATCACCACTGCTATCATCATCATCATCATCATCACCACCACCGTTACCATCACAACCACCATCACCCCATCACTATCGCCGTCGTCATCGGCATCATCATCATCATCATTACAATCATTATCCCTAACGACGGTGATGATAACGACGGCAGCACCGACAACTTGCCAAAACGAGGTAGTTCGATCTGACATTCAAAAGAGCCTATGATCTTAAAATAGAAACGATATATTATTGGACGATGTCCAAGATAGACATAAGATACAAAAAAAAAAATGTGATGGCCATTGATGGAGCGCCTCCTTCAAAAATAGGTTTGATCAATGAGAGGCCAACCTGGGGTGAACAGAAAAAAAAAACCCAACTACATGTTGAATTTGTAGTTGTCGTTTGTTTTTCTTTCTTTCATCCTTTCTGTCTTTTTGTTTCTTTTCTAAATTCGATACTATCATTTCTCGAATTGAAGCCAATAAATAAATAGAATAAAATGAAATAGAATACAATAAACTAAATAAAAAATAATGATAATGTTCGAAGTGAATATATTTGCTAACAAAGTCTGATCGAATGTACTTTGTTCATGTTTGCGTGTAACTTCTTAGAAAACATGGTT
Source organism: Octopus bimaculoides (assembly GCF_046866305.1). Taxonomy (NCBI): domain Eukaryota; kingdom Metazoa; phylum Mollusca; class Cephalopoda; order Octopoda; family Octopodidae; genus Octopus; species Octopus bimaculoides. The sequence continues at coordinate 26,030,474 of NC_142935.1, forward strand.
CACATTGGCAACTGTAATATGGATCATAAACGTTCTTTTGTACTTCACGACAAAAGTCTGACAACGCTCAAAATCTATCCTATTGATTAACATGTTGCTGCTGCTGCTGCTGCTGCTGCTGCTGCTTATGTGTATGATTGATTGTGTGTGTGTGTGTGTGTGTGTGTGTGTTTGTGTGTTTATGTTTATAATGTATATGTAAACGAATACGAGCGTGTTTCTACCTATGTGTGGCTGGTTGACTGTGCATGTATGTGCATGTATGTGCATGTGTGTGTATGTGTATACATAGATACACACACACATATATATATATATATATGTATGTATGTATATATATATATATGTGTGTGTGTGTGTGTGTGTGTAGTTATATTTATACATGTATGTTAACGAATGCGAGCGTGTTTCCGCCTACGTGTGGTTGGTTGTCTGTGCACGTGTGTGTTTCTACTTATGTTTATACGTGTATGTCAACGAATGCTAGCATGTCTCCACCTGTGTGACTGGAAAGCTTGTGCATGTATGTGCGCTCGCGCGCGAGTTTTGTCCATGTGCTTCTAAATATGTATGTTAACAAATGGTTGCGTGTCTCTGTCTACATGTAGTCATCTGTGCGTGAATGTGTACGTATGTTCATATAAATACACACACACACACTTATATATATATATATACTTACATATATATGTGTGCATATATATATATATATATATACACACACAGAGATATGTTATGTATATATACATGTGTGTGTATAAATATATATATTTATTTCTTTATTGCCCACAGGGGGCTAACCATAGAGGGGACAAACAAGGATAGACAAAGGGTTTCACACGATTACATCGACCCAGTGCGTAACTGGTACTTATTTAATCGACCCCGAAAGTATGAAAGGCAAAGTCGACCTCGGCGGAATTTGAACTCAGAACGTAACGCTAGACGAAATACCGCTAAGCATTTCGCCCGGCATGCTAACGTTTCTTATTTCATTAGTGCCCACAAGGGGCTAAACATACAGGGAGCAAACAAGGACAGACAAAGGGATTAAGTCGATTACATCGCCCCCAGTGCATAACTGGTACATAATTTATCGACCCCGAAAGGATGAAAGGCAAAGTCGACCTCGGCAGAATTTGAACTCAGAACGTAATGGCAGACGAAATACCCGGCGTGCTAACGATTCTGCCAGCTCGCCGCCCTATATGTACAGTCCTATGTATGTATGTATGTATACAAAACACGTGTGTGTGTATGTCTATGCTTATTTGTGTATGTTAACGAAGAATTCTTCATGTCTCTGCCTGTGTGTGGTTGGTTTTCTGGGCACGTATGTACATGTGTGAGTGTGTTTGTATGTCTATGCTTAAGTGTGTATGTCAACGAATGTTTGAACTGTATGCGTCATGTGTGTGTGTGTGTTCGTGTGCGAATGCTTACACTGTATGCATCATGTGCGTGCAGGACCGTGTATGTATGTATGTATGTATGTATGTATGTATGTGCGTACGTATTTATGTATGCGGCTACTTGTATTATGAGCGAGTGTGTATACGTGTGTGCGTCTGTTTAAATTGTATATATTGCGTTCATAATATGCCTTTGTACGTGTCTGGTACTGTTATGTGAATATGTATATGTACTCCTTGTGTGTATGTGTGTGTGTGTGTGTACGAATGCTCTTCTGTTTGTATGTGGTCTGAGTATGTATATAATTTGTTGCTACTTCAGTTGGTGTGTTTTGTTATGTGTTGCGTGTTTTGTGTGTCTGTGTATTGCATCGCTCGCGTGTTTTGTTTCGAGAAAGACAGACGCGTTCGGATGTAGGAGCGAGTTTTATGAAGGTGTCATACAATTCTTTGGCGCTTTGTGTTCCTCAAAATGCGTGACGACTTCAATTAAGGAAGAGTATTAAGGAAAAGTTTAATAAACCAAACAAAACCAAAAAAAAAAAAAACAAGGAAATAGAAAACACAAAATAGAAATAGGAGAGCAACCGTAAATGGTTTACACAGAAGTAAACGAAGAACAAAACAACCGACATAGCCTCAATAACAAAAACAACAGCAACAATAATGATGTTGATCATTAAGTCTGGCACGTGGACAGTGATCTTCCAGAGGAGAACAATTTAATCGACCTTTTCTACAAATGGCACGAGTGGGGGCGCAATGGCCCAGTGGTTAGGGCAGAGGACTCGCGGTCATAGGATCGCGGTTTCGATTCCCAGACCGGGCATTGTGAGTGTTTATTGAGCGAAAACACCTAAAGATCCACGAGGCTCCGGCAAGGGATGGTGGCAAACCCTGCTGTTCTCTTTCATCACAACTTTCTCTCACTCTTACTTCCTGTTTCTGTTGTGCCTGTACTTCAAAGGGTCAGCCTCGTCACACTGTGTCACGCTGAATATCCCCGAGAACTACGTTAAGGGTACACGTGTCTGTGGAGTTCTCAGCCACTTGCACGTTAATTTCACGAGCAGGCTGTTCCGTTGATCGGATCAACTGGAACCCTCGACGTCGTAAGCGACGGGGTGCCAACAACAAATGGCACGGATAATTTTTTTGTTTTAAATTCAAACTGGAGAACAAAGAGAAAGTCAGCAGGATTTGATCGCAGAACACTTCAGAGCATAACAAAATACATTTTTATCTGACATCACTGCGATCATTGCTCTCGGCCATCTTGGGCTTTTTCTATTTTTATTTTTAATAGCTTTAAGCTGACAGAATCATTAGCATTCCGGGCAAAATTCTTAGCGGCATTTCGTCCATCTTGATGTTTTGAGTTCAAATTCCGCTGAGGTTGACTTTGCCTTTCATCTTTTCAGGATCGATAAAATACGTATTACTTGATCACTGGACTTACTCCTCCCCTGAAATTACAGGCCTTGTGCCAAAATTTGGAACCAATATCTTTCTCTATTTTCGTTCCCCGCTCTACTGCATATCTCTCTGTCTATAGATGTACCCTGGAGATTATTAGTTTTCTTATGAATAGAGGTTGTTAAATGTTGCTCAACTCTTTAATATTTTAAGAGAAAGCAACGCTTATGCGTAGTCTTCGGTGTCCATTGTTAATACGCAACGTACCCATCCCCGTGCGCATGTGTCAAAGAAAATTTCTTTTTTCTCTGCTACAACGTTTTCCATTTTCCATTTTTTCTGTTCCACTTGACAAGTATCTATTCTGTAAGTCTTTCAAACTGATTTCCTTGCAAAATGAATTTTCACATTCAGAGAAAGCTGTAACAGGGTGAAAGGTATGTCAGTACAATTTAATATCGCTTTTTATGTTTGTAGATGGGTTGACTCGTAGATAAGATCTCTTTAGTTTGTAGTCGATATATTTTCCTGGATTCTGGTGTTGATGTCTGCTACTGTTGTCGTTGAGTGTCTTTCTGTTGTTGTGCCTTTTTGTGCTGTTGTTCTTGGTTCTGTTGCTGCTAGTATTGCTGTTGTTGATGCTGTTACTGCTGATTTTGTTATTGATGTTGCTGTTGAATTGATGACATTGGTGACAGAGGGGATCTTCCTAATGCTTTCTTTTGCAGTGGATTTAAATGGTTTCAGTTCCCACATATATGGCAGCTCGGCCTTTCGCCCTCAACTAATAAGAATAACTGTTAACCATTTGAGAGCTTGGTCAAATGAAAGATGGCGTCCATATTTCTAGGTCTATTTACAGTAATAGTTCCAGCTATGTGCCTGACCAATTTTCCTTACTCAGACTTGCAGAATACAGGTTTCATTTTCTATGTCGTATAACACTGCTGTCATGAGCAACGAGGTGTCTTCATCTGGTGCTACATCAGTTACCTTTATTTTTCTGGCTCTCCGACTAAGGTATGTTGGAATCAAGAGGAATCCATCATTCTTCAACAGTGTTGTCGAATTTTTCTCTGATTCTGCTTCAGTACGAAATCTTACCTCAAACATCTTCTTCAAGCTGCGAAGACATTTATGATTCTGTTTGGTTTAAGACACTTTTCAGTCTGAGCCTGCGTCGCTTGGTGAAGTTACCTTGTTTTAGTCTCAATACACTTACATATTGTTATTTTCTTTTAGGTTAATTATCGGATCGTGATTTAAGGATCACAAAAACTCACCTTATCAAAAATGGTTAGCTTGCCAGGCAAAATGCTTAGCGGTTATTTCGTCTGTCTTTATATTCTGAGTTCAAATTTCACCGAGATCGACTTTGCTTTCAATCCTTTCGGGATCGATAAAATAAGTGCTAGTTGAACACCGGAGTCGATATAATCGACTTACTCATCCCCCAATGTTGCTGGCCTTGTGCCAAAATTTGAAATCAACATTATTATATTGAAGAGTGGCGAGCTGGTAGAATCTTTAGCACACCGAGCAAATGCTTAGCAGTGTTTGGTCGGTCTTCACGTTTTGCTTTCAAATTCCACCGAGGTTGACTTTGCCTTTCATCTTTGCGAGGTCGATAAATTAAGTACTAGTTGAACTCTGGGGTTGATATAATCAAGTTATTCCCTCGTGCCAACTTACTGCTCCTGTGCCAAAATTTGAAACCAATATTAGCATAAAGCCTAGGTTCAAATCACTGGAGTCGATATAATTGATTTACCCCTTCTCCCGAAATTACTGGCATTGTGTTATTGTAAAACGATTTTCTAAACTTTTTATTAGTACGAACATTATTCGCTCACAACAATTGTTATTAACAATACATTCTCAGCTGTCCGAGAATACCTAAGATTAATTTTTAGCCCAAACACAATTTCAAATACATGAAACGATTCAAGATCTTATATTATTCTATCAGGGGAAAAGCTATCAATAATGACAACAAGTTTGCTTTTATTGATATCCTACTAGTATCTCCAGTGTACTGAAAGAGATACGTATTTATCGTTAAAACTTTTGGCGCTGTCGAATATTGCAATATCTCCTGGCTGACATAAAGTCGGTATTAAAGCAGTGGGAAGAGAAAGTTATAGTCAATAAGATTTGTACCGCAGTGAAACTTGCTCACATTACAGAGTTCAAGTGGATCCTTACTTTATTTACCAAATGATCTAATGTTGCATATTTGCAAATGCATTATAGATAAAGTGTCAAAATAACTATTAGTAATGCACCATTTGGAATGTATGAATATTGTTTCCGTTTGGTTTATCGCTGCTGCCAGCAATTTTTAGCCTATTATTACTCTCATTGTTCAGCTTGAAGATAAACTCTTAGATAAAAATATTATCGTTCGCGGATGTACAAATAATGTTGAAAAGAATCCTTCTCTATATGATTCTCCTACTCGCTGGAAGCAAAAACAAAATCTCCCTCAAATTACAACCCTACGTTCTCAAGAAAGGAAAGACAAATCAATTAATAGTACCGTAGATGATTTAGATCATAGTTCTGCACAGTCAGATATGATCTTGGACTATACAACAATTACTGCATTAATTTTTCACAACCTGCTACGAGTGGAAAACCAACGTAGACATAATGCAGTGCGTTCCAAGATGATGTGATAGCAATTGCCTTATCTCTATTTCCAGCAATTTTAAACCTATTATTACTGTCGTTGTTCAGCTTGAAGATATACTCAGATAAAAATATTATCGTTCACAGATGTACAAATAATTTCGAGAAGAAAACTTTTCTGTATAGTTTTTTCACTTGCTGGAAATAGAAACAAAATCTCCCTCAAATCACACCCAACCATAAGAAATGAAATATTTATTAATCAATATTTTTGTGGATGACTTTGATAATAGGTTAGAGCAATCAGATATGATCTGGGACTATACAACAACTATATATTAATTTTCACAGTCTGCTTCGAGTGGAAGACCAAGATAGACGTGGCGCACTACGTTCCGAGATGACATGATAGCAATGGGAATAGGCTCGAGTGGAGCTAGGAAGAAAGTGAGCAATTCGAATGCTTGGAGTAGGCTCGTTGCTCGTCGTGCTGACAACATTGGAACATCTAAGAGCTAAGAGAACTTCTTCAAAAATTACTTAAGTTTAATGTTATAAATCCAAGCCAATAAATTATCAGTTTGAATCAAAATATTTATGCTTTTTTGGGGGTTGAGAATTGGTTAATGGAGCGGATCTGAACAAGGCTCCATTAGTATTTGCCTGGTTCATTGATAACAATTTCTGGTCGTTAGTAGATAACAAACATTAATACACCGCAATTGTCAACTTCGTATTTCATTTCTCCAAGATAAATAAAATAAAGTACTGCTCTAAAGTATCAGCAAAATACTGATATTGATTTAATCGACAATACCTTGGCTCCAACATGAGGATTCTGCAATGTTGGAAACCAATAGCACTAGAAAGGGAACGTTTGGAAAATGCCAGTGAAAGAATTACCGTAATCAAAACCCTTATATTACTGTCTCGAGTTTTAGGATTCATAGGAATGATTTCCCGGTTTTCATGGCGCATAGGTTACCCAGATTACATCACTCCACCCGAATGAGAAGTACTCGTTCACAGATAAGTGAACAGGGGCAACCTAAGATGAAGTATTTTGCTCAACACACACACACACACACACACACACACACACACACACACACACACACACACACACACACACACACAGATCCGTATATCTTATATATCTTAACGAGAACATGGAAAATGTTGTATAAGGAAGCCCCAATAATGTGTTATTAATTCTAAGAAGGCATTTCGTACAAACGTATAATACCAACCGCAGTATTATTGGTTTCTCATAGCAGTAAATCCACATTTAATAAGATATACTGGTCGCTATACTGAACAGATACTGCTTATGCCGCTTATAATGAACACTCACACACACACACACACACACACGTATGTATGTATATACGTAAATACTCGCACGCACAAACACAGAAACACGCATTATATATATATATATATATATATATATATATATATATATATATATATATATATATGAGTGTTTATAATCTCAAATCTTTACATAAGTCACCAGGAGGCAAACTAAAATGATGTAATAATCGGATCGGCTAAATACTTATACAACTGTACATTGTAACGCAAAAGCTCTGAGCAAACAACTGACATATCTTGTTTTTACAGCTTAAGGGAAATCTAACAATAAATTAAGCATTTTCTACATCCAAATATATTTTTTTGAGCATATATAATTTCTTACGAAAGATAAAAAAATAATGTTCACTAATGATTGACCCTTAGGCCGTGGCTGGAACAAAAAAAAATCGAAAATAGCTCATGTATCGTGCATAAAGAAGTGTGAATTTATAGAATGGATTTTATGTTTCATTTATTGGCTGAGAGATAAGCTGTTTAGCAATATTTACTGTCAACACGTTCATGTATAGATAAGACGGTGTTTTTAACATCATTCATGACCCGAGTTTAATGCAGATATCATGAAATATGTTGAGGTCTTGTCTCAACAGCTTTCATAAAACATATTCTAACCGTTCAGTGAAAAACTACATAACCATTTCGGTACGTCACAGGTGAATGTGTTAATGTATGCCACCGAAATATATTTAATAGCATATCTGTAATATTCCAAGTTCGAGTCGCGCCGATGTCGACTCTACGTTTCAATTCTACATTGTTTAAAAAGACATTTCTCATTTTTTTATAAATATATTTTTACACCTTTAATCTTGGTAGAATTTTTTTTTTTATAACATGTAGTTGCATTGCCTTTCGGTATTTTGTATCATCCCTTGGGCATTTGCAGAAAAGGAAAATCTTGAATCTGCTGCTTCCGCATATTTCCAGATGTCTGTTCAGCGGGAAGTTGCACAATTCTTTTTGTTGGATGTCTTGTATATGGACTCTTGCACGTTGGTAGTGAGAATTGTTGGCTAGTAGTTGTTTTGGAGATTGTGACCCAACAACTATTGGCCTCAGTTTGAGATCAGTGATTCTTAATATGTACTGGTTTTGAATCTCCGAAAAGAAAAATAAGAAAAAAAACGATAGCGCTAAATAAATAATTTGTATTCAAATCCCGACTACCTCCTTTTTCTTAATATATAAAATCTGTACCCCACTTCGAAAAATCTATATATTTATATATATACTTTTCTCGGTGGATTACGTGTTCATTTCTCTTTTTGTTATCTGCAATTTTATTTTTGATTTTCTATATATATGAAGATTTTTCCTCCGTCTGGCTGTTTTTCTTTCTACAAAACGGAAAGTTATTGTGGAACAGTCAT
>NC_142935.1:26041182-26046182 GCF_046866305.1 Octopus bimaculoides
AGTCGACTGGAGAGTGTAGTATGAAACTGAATAAATGAAATGAGGACAGAAAATTATGCAATGAATTTCATTAGCTTACAGCTCTTTCTGCTATAAGATGCACTCTATACAGTGCACTCAGAGCTGAAGGCATTGCATCGTATTGCAGAAACAGCTGTAAGTTCACCAAGTTCATTGCATGATTTCCTGTGCCTTGGAATTTACTTACCTAATTACACATACACGCAGATTATTATCCGAAGGAGATTAAGTTCTCTTTTTTAGCACATCGGGTGTGAATATGCTATTTTAATGTCTTAATGATAGAGTGTGAAAACATTTAACAGTTTATAATTTGAGTTTCGATAAGCGATATTAATTAATATATTGAAATTCGAGAGTCTTTCGATGAAATTCACATAATAATAACTACTCTTGTTAAATATGATGGAAATTTCTGTCATAACCTTCAGAGGATTTTTCGAAAGTTGTACGTGATAAATGTAATTATAATTAACAACCTTAAAGGCGGAACAGCGATAATTGTAGAAGCCAATTTCTTTAGTTATGAAACTTACTTTTATAATAAATGAAAATAAGCAATAAATGTTCTCAAGCAAATGAAAATTTAAATCTAAATGGCTGCATTTCAGACTGGAAAGCGCCAGCTCTAAGTTACAAGTTTACTTGTTTACAATGCTTTAGAAAGAAGAAAACGCTCGAAATCTTAAAAATTAAATATACTGTAATTAGATATAATTTATATGCATTTCGAATAAATGAAAAATTTATTAATTCTTGGTAAGTCCAAATCCGAAAGTTCCAGAGTTATGATTAATTAGGAACATTTGTAGGATGCCAGAATTTCAAGAAAGCTGTGTGAAATGTCTACAAGTTCCAAATGGGAGTTGAAATATTTTAGTAGTTTTTGTATTGTGTAACAGTGTATCGCTGTAGGAATCTGTTAACTCCATTGATGCATCGTCTGCTTTTATGTCATATTCGCTATATTTTGTAATCAGTGATGTTGGCTTTAAGTAGCCACACATATTTCATTAGAGCTGCGTGTGTTTCTATTTATCTCTAAACGAAGTAGTACGTTTAGCACGTCTTTATTTGAATGTCCCTCTAATCATTCTAATATTTTTTATTTTAGTTTTCCCGTTTTTGCTTTTAGAATTGACCCCAGTTTTATACATAACTGTCTTTGAAGTTTCAAGCGTGGATAAGTGCACTCAGCAGATATAGGCATCAGGTTTAATGGTTAAAATATTTTGTTTCGGGTTCAATCATATATCACTAAAAATCAATTTCCACTGAAGATGGTCTTAGAAAGGGGGATGTGAGGCTTGGGCAGTGTTTGCTTAACTATTCAAAGAAACTGCCTTTACTTTCTTTTACGTTTAAAGAAAAGAGGACTTACACGCACACATATATATGAATAGAGATTGATTCACTTATGTAGGTAACTGGAAACGAGCGTATTACTTTCCTTATCTCTAACCAAACAGTTCATGTAATAGAAACATTTGACATGTTGAAAAATAGAATATCGCTTGTTCCTAGGTACATTGATAAGAACATGAATGTAAAGTGTTTGTGTATATACAGAATTATATAGATTTTTTTTTAGATCCCTGAAACGATTCACAGTTATGTATCGCAATGTTGAAACGAATCTACTTTTAACAAAAGTAGATATTTTTTTAGATATAATAATATCTTTTAACAAAAATACTGCGTATGACGTTATAAATGGGCTGAATTCAGTGATACAGTTAAAAAGTTTATGTGTCCAATATCAAAAGAGGCAAAGCGGTGAGCTGGCAGAATCGTTAGCGTGCCGAACAAAATGCTTTATGGCGTTTCTTCCGGTTTTACGTTCTGAGTTCAAATTTCGTCGAGGTGACCTTTAACTTTCAAAAATTTCAGGCCTCGAAAATTTCCGGCCTAGTGCCTATAGTAGAAAGACAATTAAGAAAGGCAAAAAGGTAGTCTTGCGGAATTAAGTTATATCCCGTTTACGTTCTGAGTTCAAATTTTCCCGAACTATTACTTGCATTTTATCCTTTCAGGATCGATAACATAGAATATCAGTGAAGAACTGTTATCAATTTAATCGACTTTACCGTCCACCAAAATTTAAGGCCTGTATTAACACCAGAAATCAATACTGGAAGTATTTTTTCTAAAGTTTTGTTCGTACAAATATTACTTAATCACAACAGTTGTTAACAATGATGTAATTTCAACAATGTCAGTAAATTTAAGTTTAGCCCAAACACTATTTCGGGTTATATGGAAGAATTCGAGATCTGGAATTCCATCAGGGATAAGATATCAATAATGGCAGCAAGTTTGCTTTTATTGATATCTCACTACTTTCTCCACTGTAGCGGAAAATATACGCATTCATTGTTAAAACTATTGGCGTAGCAGAACACTCCAATATCTCCAAGCTTACTGAAAGCCAGCATCAGAGCAATGGGGAAAAGAAAGTTATAGTCAATAAGATTTGTACCGCAGTGGGGCTTACCGAGATATTACAGAACTGATGTTGTTTAAAGTTCGCTATAAATGTTGTAAGTCAACATCTGCATGAAAGATATGGTTAGGTGTGGACTTTCGAAGGACATGGTTCTGGGGTGGCAGGACGGGGCGTAGCGGTTATAAAATTCATGTAGATTATTACTTTATTTACACAATGATACAACGTTGTATATTTGCTAATGATAAATTATCAAATTAACAATTATCGAAGCACGATTTGGGCCACATGAATATATGTGTGTGAGCATACTTATACATATTTATTTATTAAATATATTACATAGACACACACACACACACACACACACACACACACACAAATATATATATATATATATATATATATATATATATATATATATATATAGGAGTGGCTGTGTGGTAAGTAGCTTGCTTACCAACCGCATGGTTCCGGTTCACTCCCACTGCGTGGCATCTTGGGCAAGTGTCTTCTACTATAGCCTCGGTCCGACCAAAGCTTTGTCAGTGGATTTGGTAGAGGGAAACTGAAAGAAACCCGTCATATATATATATATATATATATACATATATATATATATATATATATATATATATATATATATATATATATATATATATATATATATATATGTATTGCATGTATGTATGTATGTATGTATGTATGTATGCATGTGTGTGCGTGCGTGCGTGTGTGTATGTTTGTGTGCCTATGTTTGTCTCCCACAACATCGTTTGACAACGGATGCTTGTCTCTTTACGTCCCTGTAACGTAGCGGTTCAGAATAAGAGACCGTTAGAATAAGTACTAGGCTTACAAAAGATAAGTCCTGGGGTGAGTTTGCTCGACTAAAGGCGGTGCTCCAGTATGACCGCAATCAAATGACTGAAACAATTAAAAGAATAAAAAATATGTAAGTATGTATGTATGTATAATGGAATGAAAGTTACTGGAAAGACCAACAACATTATCTTTTATCTTGTAGTTCATCATCATCAACATCTTGCTTGAGTAATGAAAAACTTATCCAAATTGATATACTAGGGAACACCTTAATATATTAGACTTCTCTCCCGCAAATGTGTTGCCTGATATGCATGCTTGCAACGAATATTAATCAAGACTGTTTATCAGCATAAATCTGAAAGATGGCTTTCACAGAGACATACATGAGGCTTTATAAAAAAGCTAAAACTGAAAATGCAAAATGCATCATTATAAATTTGAGAAATATTTAGTAGTGCATCACACGTCAAACCTACAGAGTTTAACAGTCATGGAATAATATCCATTATAATTGATATCTTATATAAATGACAAGAATGCAAGGATATAGTCTCTGTCGTCATAGAATCACTTTGGATTACGAAAAAAATTTATTGGTAATTAGGCGTGCTCTAGGGAAGTCACAAGAATAACAGCTGCGTGTATATCTTAAATAGGGAATCGTTAAACGATTTGAAAAATTGTATATACAGAGGGAAAATAAGTGCAATGCGCATTTCAACTGGAAATGCTCGGTGTGTACTGGTCAAAACCATGATGGTAATTAAAGAAAAAAGCAAATAAACAAAAAACAAAAAAAAAACTGTAAAACATTAATGAGATAGACACCGTTACAACTTTCCTACCTTCATTAGCAGTAGGGTGCGGAAGAAAAACCTATGGACGAAATTTTTGTCGTACCCTGTAATGTGAAGTACAGTCCTCCACAAACTGTTTTGTGTTTGTTCACTGGAGCCTGCTTTTGGGAAATGTAATATATTTTTACACAATTGAAGCTTATCCAAGCCCAGGTCTTATTATGCCTCTCTGGAATGGTACAAAAAAAAAGTCATCACACTCCTTCGCACACGCACAAAAAAAGATTGTTCCGTATTGAAACTTTGGATATTATAGAAACCAAAAACTATTGTTAAAATAAGAGTGCAAACGAAGGAAAGAAAATTGTATTTTTATATATAGACTTTTCTTTATTTCTGAACTGTGAATGATTGACGGAAAAAGAAATAAAAATTAACCGATCAACCGAATAAGGCTACCATCATTAAAGGGAATTGCGAAGTGCAAATTATATTTGGTTGTAAGAAATGTTAATATCATGGAGACAATATAGCTCAACATCACTTGATATCAACGATCTGCTATATTCTGAAGGCGTACTTGTTTTATATTAGATTTCTAATTGTTCAATATAAAATTCTAAAAATAAATACGTGAACTGGAAATGAATAAATGAAGAGGGGAGAGGTATAAGTGAAATAAAATCGATAGATATTTGGGTCAGCTTTCATCAATTTTTTTGAAAAGAAGAATATCGCCAACAAGCTCTAAAAGATATTACAGAGAAAATAAAAGTTGTGACAAAAAGCTAATATACGTTTTAATAGAGGAAATAGAACAAAAATTCAAGACGAAGACAGGAAACATAAAATGATAGCAAACAACGGATCAACTGATATCACTAAAAACGGAATGCTTGGACATAATG
>NC_142935.1:26053682-26058682 GCF_046866305.1 Octopus bimaculoides
ATTTGTATGTGCCGTTCGTGGTCGTTTTGCTAAACACCTCTACACGCACACGCATCTGTATGTGTGTTCGTGCATATGTATGTATATATATATATATATATATATATATATATATATATATATATATATATATATATATATATATATATATATATATATATATATATGTGTGTGTGTGTGTGTGTGTGTGTATGTGTGTGTGTGTGTGTGTGTATGTCTCCATCTATCCGTCTATCTATACATACATGTAAGTGTGTGTGTATATATATATATATATACATATATATATATATATATATATATATATATATATATATATATATATATATATATATATATATATATATATATCGATATATATATATATATATATATATATATATATATATATATATATATCGATAAGCACACGTATAGTTATATACCTGTATCAATAAATAAATTTTTATAAATAGGGAAACATGCAGAGACAGAAAGCAATCTAGCGAAAGAGGGAAAGAAAGAGAGAGGGCAAGTTACTGGAAGGTGAATGCGTCGTCAACGTGATACAAAAGGTTAGCAAGAACAGATTAGCGCGCTATGGAGGCTGGAATATTTGGAAGAAAAGCTGGGGAATTACAATAAAATACATATTCTTTTATTGGTTTCAGAATCGTTAGCACACCGACCAAAATGCTTAGAGGTATTTCGTCTGTCGGTATTTGAACTCAGAATGTAAATGCAGACGAAATACCGCTAAGCATTTCGCCCGACGTGTTAACGTTTCTTATTTCTTTATTGCCCACAAGGGGCTAAACATTGAGGGAACAAACAACGACAGATAGAGGGATTAAGTCGATTCCATCGACCCCAGTGCATAACTGGTACTTAATTTATCGACCTCGAAAGGATGAAAGGCAAAGTCGACCTCGGCAGAATTGGAACTCAGAACGTAAGGGCAGACGAAATACCAATTTCTTTATTGCCCACAAGGGGCTAAACATAGAATGGTACAAAACAACTGATTGGGATCAGTAATGCGAATGGTTTACATAAAATATGACTTTAAAAATTTTTATAAAATATAAAAAATCGAATGATATTAACAGTACGTTAGATAACACAAATGAAGCGATGATCAGGCCACGCTCCGACCCCACAAGCCCCGATCTATCGCTGGCACCTTTTTTTTTCCTTTTTTTTCCTGACTATTCACACGGTTCCTTGCACGCACAACACTCGTGCAACATGCTTCCATCTCTTTTGGAACGTACACTCCGACAGACATCTCCTCTCCAGCCACACTTTCCTTTTCAAATGAAAAGTAAAAAATGAACGTAAATTGTGGCCAGAGATAAAGTTGCCTGTCTTAATTCCTTTTATCCTCGTCTTCCATACTACCTCTTTCGCTATTGCTACAACCGTGAGAAAACAATTCTTACCTTCGTTTGTTAAAACTCCCGGTGGGTCAATTTTTATAATTGACTCAGTCGACAGCTGTACTCTTCCTTCGCCGGACAACAGGTGTTCATCATAAGCCCACATTTCTGATATCTCCGGACACTGAACAATAGCGTGAGGGACGGTTTCGCTGTCTCCCCCGCATCTTGGACAAGTTGGCGACTGACGCTTACCGTGTCTTGCAAGCTTATCCCAAACGGGCAAGGCACCTCTGTAGCATTGCCAGGTTAAGGACTTTTAGAAGTTGTCCAACGTTCTCAACCCGAATGTACGGTGAAACAGGCTGTCCAGTTGAATAAACCCGAGACCTAGAGTCGCCCCCAGGCCATCGTCGCATTCAGATTCTACCAACCGACTATATAAAATCCGTGTGGAACCCCCACCGCTGGCGTTGCCCGAGCGCCGGAAAAGCAAGAGGGCCTTACGACACTGTTTATGCCATTCACTCGACCTCGGTCTACGAGAACACCAGGCTTCCTGTTCGCAAAAACGTTTGAACTCGGGCAACATTTGTCTGGCCAGCGGAGACCACACTCGTTCAATAACCAGGAGAATCCAGAGGTGCCTCAATCTCAACGCATACCTGCGCATCATTAACCAAGGCATCCCTAAACCTCCCTTTAAAGGCTTTTGACAGCAGACAGAGCGTTTCATAAGTGGCGACCTGCACTTCCACAAAAAGCGAAAGAGCTGTCTCTCCAAACTGATCAACCACGAATCCGGACAAGGCACGACGGTTAGGCGGTAGGTAATGACCGATGCGATAAACACATTGGCCACCTCTGCCCTCCCTTTCAGGGATAGCCACCGCCAAGACCAGGTCTTGACTACTGCAGCCACCCTGCTCAATACCTCCGTCCAGTTCTTCTCTATCTGGAGGCCTGGTCCAAACCAAACTCCCAGCAACTTAACCGGTACCTCTGTCCAGCGCCCAACAGCGCTGTATGAAGGCATCGACTTGCCAACCCAGGTGCCGAGTTGTAAGCCGACCGACTTTTCCCGGTTAATCTTTGCTCCTGCCACCTCCTCGTAAGCCTCAATAGTCTTACCCACTTCACGTAGGCGTGCTACTGAGGTTACGCTGATAGTGATATCATCCGCGTAAGCCGTAACAAACTCCTCTAGACCTGGTTCTCTCGGAATGCCACTCAACTTCTGCAGTAGTGGCTCGAGAGCTACCACATACAAAAGCGGTGAGAGCGGACATCCTTGACGAACTGAGCGTCTGATACAGAACGGCTTCGAAAGGAAACCGTTCACCCGAACTATCGAGTCAATGTTGTGGTACAAAGCAATAAACCACCTGAGGAAGCCAAGGCCCAAGCCGAACCGCGCAAGCACAGTCGCCAGGTATCGATGTTCAACACTATCAAAAGCTTTAGACTGGTCCAAATGTACCAGTGCCCCACCTTTGCCAGATTTATTAACAACCCTCTCTATGGTATAGCGGATAAGATGGAGGGTATCCTGAATGGTTCTGCCTGGGATGGCACATGTCTGTGCCTCCCCGACTATACCATCTGCGACACGCGCCAACCTTTTCGCTAAGACCTTGGCCAAAATTTTCACTTCTGCGTTTAACAGAGTGATGGGCTTGAAATTCTCTATAATGTCCCCCTTGTCCGGGTCTTTCTGACCAACGTCACTACTCCCCGGCGCACAGATCTGGGGATAAACCCATTTTGTTGCCAGTTCGCGTAAACGTCAGCCAGTAGATGCCCGAACAAGTCTGGCATACATTTATACAGCTCATACGGAAGACCATCAAGTCCAGGCGACCTACCCGCTTTACAGTCGGCCAAAGCCTCCTTCACCTCCCCAGGCGTGATTGGCCCCTCGCAAGACTCCGCATCCGACCCCGAGAGACACGGCAGACCGGCAAGAAAGTCCTCGAGGGCTCTCCCACCATCAGGACCGCCGTCACCTCCGAACAGCTGGGCGAAGTACTCCCGAAAGGCCTCACACATTTTCTCGGGTTCATTTATCAAGATGCCATTATGGTTCGTCAAAGACCGTATAGTGGAACTATTTCCTTGCCGAGCTTCCACCACTCGGGCCCATCCAGCGGCCTTGATTCCTTCACTTCCCATCGCACGTAACTTAGCTCTGGCAATACTTCCCATGTGTTGGGTTTCAAGATGCTGGTTTAACTCCAGTCTTTTCACCTTCACTTGGTCCACATTGCCAGTCCTCCAGGCTTCTTCTAGTTCCTTAACTATACCATCTCCTATTCTACGCCCCTTCTTAGTTAAACTTATGCTAAACTTAATAGACTCATATTTGATGGCTCTTTTTAGGGCGTACCACCATTTGTTATTAATGATGGTACCTGTCAATGCCCTCTGTATTAACATCTTGATCCGCTTTCTGTATTCCTCAATCACCAAAAGGGACGTATTGAGTTTCCAGTAGCCAGATCCCTGACTATGTAACTTATCTATTGTCAGTTTACAGGTAACCATCTTGTGGTCACTGTAGCTGACTAGAAAAAATTGTGGACACTTAGCTATAGACTTATCTGTTTCTCTAATTAAAATCCTATCTAGATATGTTCTGGTAGACCCGTTACTATTTGACCACGTCCACTGTGGAGTGTTCGGGTGTTCCAACTTATATGGGTCTGCTAGCTGAAAGTGACTTAGCAGATCGCGTAAGCCTGGGTTACATTTTCTGTTCGTGTTCTAGCCAACACAATCTGTGTGTGCCTCACATATTGTGTTAAAGTCTCCTAACAATACTAGCGAATTCAACGTGGCCAGGAACTTGCCCAGGTCACGAAAATATTCACTTTGCGGGCCCATAATATTGGGTGCATAAATAGCAACTAGCCTGATTATCTTGCCACAACTGAATGTCAGGTCAAGAACGACCAGCCTGCCTTCTGGATCAGAAAAAAACAACTTTTTCTCGGTTACCCGGTTTCTTTTTAGTAGGACCAACACCCCACCCCCACCTCCCACCCGACTCGGAGAAACGTATTTCTCGTAGCCGTTCAGGAGGGGGGACATATCTCTTGGTCCCTTTACTCGGGTTTCCGTTGCAACAATCACATCCAATTTTCTTGACCTGATGTCATTTAGGAAGCGTCCTTGCTTCCAGCTAGACAACAGGCCACGAACATTTAAACAACCAATGTGAACAGGCATGTCTTACCTGTTAATCAGGGCTTGTCCGGTGGAGAGGGACTCTCCACCTTTTCATGAAACAGGGTCGGAGGTGGCAGGTCTTGGGAAATAGGTTTGTTAAGATCCCGTCTCATTACAGAATTATCAGGTGGAGGTGGGGTCTCCACCTTTTCTTTTTCTCGCGTTATCGGAGCTGGTAGTCCATTAAATATAGACTTATTAAAGTCCAGTCTCATAGATGATACTGACTTACGGTGTTTGTTTTGTAAAATTCTATGAGTCTTATTTGAGACTTCATACACGTCATAATTGTTGTATTTCTCCGAAAGGTTATCTATTTTTTTTGCAGTCTTAATTAATTGAATGTCTCTCATTAGTTCAGTATCTTTACTGTATATGGCTATTATGCCTTTCTCCTCTTTTTCTCTTCTTGCA
>NC_142935.1:26063682-26066182 GCF_046866305.1 Octopus bimaculoides
AATATATATATATATATATATATATATATATATATATATATATATATATTACACACACACACACACACACACACACACACACACACACACACACATATATATATATATATATATATATATATATATATATATATATATATATATATATATATATATAAAATCTATGTAAGAATTTATCAAGTAACCAGCGTGAAAAACCATTTAAGGAAAAAATTATACATAATATATGATTATTCCCTTTAAATATAAATACATTCATTATATTAAGGGCTATTACTACACGTAAATGCCTCACGTCGTAAGGGATTCTTATAGTCAAAACTATATACATTTACATATATGTGTGTGTGTATAGAGAGAGGGGGGAGAGAAAGAGAGATAGAATACGGAAAAGAAGGAAGGTGATAGGAAATAATTTTGTGACCATTGTGTCTATAAGGGCATTAGATCACCTCTCAAATCATTATAGTCAGCTACCGAGGTCAAAGATTATCAACATAGTGTATTGGATTCTGATATCTGTAATCTTCTCCAGTGGTCAGCTTTATCGTTAGATTTTATGATATCTCGGTTATTGCTAGGTTGGTTATTACAACATTTGTTTTGGGATGCGCTTATCTAAGACAAATTTATTCCTCTAGTTGTTCAAAGTGAGAAGAAATGGAATTTATATACGATGTTTGAATCGGAGTAGAAATGAAATAAAACAAAAATAAAATGGTAACATATAAGGGATTATAAGGTAAGATTTCTATTTACTAGCTCGTACATAGATCCAAAACTACATTGGTATTTCAACATCAGCAACAAGGTATTTTTGTATGTACGCATGTATATATGCAGATTTGTATATTTTGTTTTATGTATGTATTCTCATGTATATAGTTGCATATCTAGACATGCTCATAAATATTTAAATGATAAACTTCTGGAGTTTATGTATGTATGTATGTGTGTGTGTGTATGCATGTATGTGTGCATGTATGTATGTATGAATGTATGTATGTATGTATGTATGTATGTGTGCATGTATACCTGTACGTAAATATACATGTGTGTATGCATATATTTATGAATCTATACATATATGTATGAATCTATGTGTGTCTGTATCTATGGCGGAGGCGCAACGGCCCAGTGATCAGGGCAGCGGACTCGCGATCGTAGGATCGCGGTTTCGATTTCCAGACCGGGCGATGTGAGTATTTATTGAACGAAAACACCTACAGCTCCCCGAGACTCCGGCAGGGGGTGGGAGTGGCGAACCCTGTTGTATTCTTTCACCACAACTTTCTCTCACTTTTTTTTCTGTACCAGCCTTGTCACACTCTGTGTCACGCTGAATCTCCCCTAGAACTACGTTAAAGGGTACACGTATCTGGGCAGTGCTGAGCCACTTGCACGTTAATTTCACGAGCAGGCTGAAACCCTCGTCGTCGTAACCGACGGAGAGCCACGATGTGTCTATGCATGTATGATTATAGGGAGAGATGAATAATATGTGTATGTGTTCATGTATGTATTAATGTATGCATTTTTGTATGTATGCATGCATGTATCCATGTATATATGCGTTCGATCTCGATGTGCTTGTTTATATGTGCGTTTGTTTTTCTTTATCTCACAGGGACTCGTCCTTGCATGAGATTTAATATATTCGCATATTTACACATTACATTGTTTGTTTATCTTTTTCAAATAAATATCCTTTTCTTCACGAAATTGTCTTCTTTGTAGTAAGACATCTACAGATAATATTTATGTTTCTTCACGCCTGTGCTGGATAAAAATCTAGTACAGAAATATATAAACAAAGGTTTAAAGTGGACAGAGATACATAGAGAAAGAAATATATAGATTAAAGAGAATGAGAAAGAAAGAGTGAAGGTGCGTGAGTAAAAGAGAGAGGGGAAGAAATGTGTTAAAGAAAGTGAAAAAGAAAGAGAAAGGAAGAAAAATATACCGTGTGTGACTTAGTGAACTTGTATACAATGAATTATTGAGCAAAAAGATACATGTACATACATGAATTTGAAATGATAGCAGATCTTTAGAAGCATACACCAACTCAACAAGAAGATTACGTTGACCTATATACGAGTATATATAATTTATTTTTTAACCTGTTTCAATCATTGGAGTACGGCCATGTTGGATCGCCATCTTCAAGGATTTAGTCAAATATATCGGCTCCATTAGTTTTATCTTGAAGACACGCATTTATTTTGTCGTTCTCTTCTGCCGAATGGCTATGTTAATTTACTAGCTCGTACAGTGGGTTGCACAAACAGAAACTCTTCCCCACATATATGTATACACACACGCACACATACATGCGCATACACACACACACACACACACAAACACACACACACACACACACACACAAACACACACACACACACACACACATATATATATATATATATGTATGTATGTATGTATATATGAATGTGGGGCTCAGATTAAGTGGGATCTTTTGCTCAATCGTATATCTAAT
>NC_142935.1:26071182-26073682 GCF_046866305.1 Octopus bimaculoides
GCCATGAACAGTTATTGTGTGATTAACATTAAATCTTGTCCGGTTAACATGTCTTTAAAAAGACATGCGATTTGAGGAAGATTTGACTGCTATATCTAGCATGTTCAAAGGTGGCTACATAGAGTTTCTTTCGAGAGGTGGTCTTTAAACAGTAAGCTGTTACGTTTTGTCAAATGTAGTAACATGAAATGCAGCAACTGATCTTGTATCTTTGATCATCGCAATGTTTTTAACGAGAAACAATAGCTGTGCTGCACCATTGCTTTTTTAGCATTTATATATTCTTTTTATCCTTTACTTCTTTCAGTTATTTAAGTGGAGGCACAATGGTTAGGGCAGCGGAGTCGCGGTCATAGGATCGAGGTTTCGATTCCCAGACTGGCCGTTGTGAGTGTTTATTGAGTGAAAACACCTAAAAAGCTCCACGAGGCTCCGGCAGGGGATGGTGGCGAACCCTGCTGTACTCTTTCACCACAACTTCCTTTCACTCTTACTTTCTGTTTCTGTTGTGCCTGTAATTCAAAGGGTCAGCCTTGTCACACTGTGTCACGCTGAATATCCCCGAGAACTACGTTAAGGGTACCCGTGTCTGTGGAGTGCTCAGCCACTTGCACGTTAATTTCACGAGCAGGCTGTTCCGTTGATCGGATCAACAGGAACCCTCGACGTCGTAAGCGACGGAGTGCCAACAGCTGTTGAGTAGGTGTGAGAAGTTGGATCTGATCGGTTTGGCCATAGAACAGTTAGAATATCTGGGCTTAATACGACCTGGTTAAATGCTACAAGAATAAGTCACTTCGTATTTCTTGTTTACTTAACAGTAAGTAATATACAGACGCTCGATTTCTTTTAGAATAGCAGTCAAATCCTAAATTCATACCCTGCCATCTTAAAAAAAAAAGGAGGGACATGTATGATAATTGCTGCTTGATATACCTAGAAATACAGGACGATCGTCAAAGCTGAATCACGTTTGATCATAAGTCTGTTCGATGATGGCCGGGCGGGAGTTAAATTAATTGGAGCGATTACTGATGCAGTTAATTCCGCGTAAAGCAGGAATGAGAACTGAACCTTATCGATATTTCTGATTCAGCTTTTAGCTTTCTGTCAGTTAGTTATTAATTACCTCAAGTAGCGTAATTAAGCGCTGTGTGTTGCATTAGTATTTTGGAAGTGATAACTGATTCAATGGCTTTCCGTACTGAAATCCCACGGGTAAGAGATGTCATTCATATCTGAAAATCATCATTCACTTACAGTTATCTCGGTAATTTAACGCTCAATGCTTTAGCTCGAGAGACAATGAGCAATCTTTT
Source organism: Octopus bimaculoides (assembly GCF_046866305.1). Lineage (NCBI taxonomy): Eukaryota > Metazoa > Mollusca > Cephalopoda > Octopoda > Octopodidae > Octopus > Octopus bimaculoides. The sequence continues at coordinate 26,072,502 of NC_142935.1, forward strand.
ATGAGCTCATAGAAACTGCAACCAAATCACCCTCGAATCACTATCTATTCTTCTCTTGTGACAAGGAGGAATGGGGATTTTCGAGATATAGTTGTAGAAATACACGGTGTGACTCTAATAACTAATTATTTTAGGGGAGGCAATCATGTCTAGACGAAGTTAAGTTGAGGCAATTTCAAAGTTTGGAATTTATATCGAATAGTAAACCATTAGAAGTCTATATTGAATTGTTCTCCTGTTTAATAAAGCTTATGATATACTATGATATACGCATTTGTCATGGTTGCCTAAAACGCAGTCCAGCTTCCACCAATCAAATAACAGCATACACATTCCACTGAGAAATTGGTAAAGAAACATACCTTTACAGTGCGACACATTGATTCAGCTGTCAACATACACGTGTCAATGGAATGATTCAGTCACTCGTTAATTCAGCGAGGAAATCATTCCGTTAGTTGAACAATTGGAGCGCTCATCATCGAAAGCGACGGAGATCCGTTTACATTTCACATACTTCATCATATTACGATAGCTAAATAAATAAAGTTCGCCAGGAAATTTACAACAATGCTTCAGGTTCATAGAATTTTTTTTTATCATTTTTGTGCAGGAGAATTCTGGAATAAGTTGTTTTAGTTCTTGTTCCGAGTGTATTTTGATTTTTCTTCCCTTCATCGATCATTGTTGGATGAAAGTTGCTGTTTAAGATATGTTTCAAAGCACAGCAGGTTTGAATTCGTTGATTCCACGTTCATTTCTTATCCTTAAGATAAGCAGCGTAATGAAGTTATTGTTAAAATGTGTAGTTTTATTTGGATTACTCAAAGGCATACTCACGGAGAAGTATACGCATGCGCACACGGGCGAGTGCACATTTTACAATCGCACATTCATCCAGAGCACACAAACTTAAAGAGAGATAATGTGTCGACATTTTAGATACCCGTATGTACGCGGTCACCTACACATACACTCACTGACTTGCTCTCTCGCTCTCTCTCTCTCTCTCTCTCTCTCTCTCTCACTCTCTCTCTCACTCTCTCTCTCACTCTCTATCTCTCTCTCTCACACACACACACACACACACTATCTGTCTCCCTCCTCTTTCTCTCTCTCTCTCTCTCTCTCTATCTATCTATCTATCTACCTATCGTTTTTCATGAAATCGTTAACCTAAT
>NC_142935.1:26078682-26088682 GCF_046866305.1 Octopus bimaculoides
ATCGATCCCCAAATCTAATCAGTTCGTGCCAGTCACGAAGCTAAACATCCCTGAAAGTTTCATCCGAATCCACCCCGCGGTTCTTGAGAATTTATAGAGTAAAATCCCACCGGACAAAACCCCCTCGGAAAAAAATCCCTGTAACTTTTTTTTTATCTGGATTTATCTATTTGAGTGTCTGGAGCTTCTTTACATATAATATTTGCGTTTTCCTTTGGTGAGTGGATAACACAATCTGTAGCGGATTTGATAAAAAAGCTTGCTACATCTATTACGATTCGTTACGTTCTGTATTGAAGTGCTACCTTGATTAACTTTGTTTTTCATCCTCCCCAATTAAATACTGGCCAAGTACTGGGGGTCAATATCATGTCTGCTGCCCTTCCCTCAAAATTTGGTGCCTTTGTAACTTGTTAAAAAAAAATCATGAAAATCCGAAATGAGACGATATTCTGAGTATAGTAAATTTTGCGTTTTCCTCTTAACTCTGCATTGGGATCGATTAGAATTTTTCAGAAATATTCTTGTACAATTTTTCACTCAGAAAGATAGTTAAAAACAGTTGCTTGGGGCATTTTCATCAATTTAAATATAAGAGTTGAAAATTTCAGGGTAAAACGATCAAAAGAGATATTGCTTTGATATTAATTTTTTGGAAGTCCTCACTTAAATGACACCAACAGAGAGAGCTTTACATAGAATTTATATTTATGGACAGATAATCACCTTACCAATGTTTAACAATTGCTAGTGTTTGAAATATATTTTCCTCTTAACTATTGTTACAATATTGATTCAATAGCTCGGACGGGGTAATTTATCATCTTCCCAGCTTGATTTTGAACGACATAAAGCCACACGTCAATATTATGGCGATTGTAGAACCGCCATTGTATCTTTAGTCATGTGAAGTGATGTCAGTTTCGTTGAGTAGGCTGGCTAGTAATCTTTGTACTTTATAGTGACATTATTTAATATCGGTTAATGTTCGTATGTGGAGGACGGAACTACTTGAAGCATATTGTATTTATTACTTCTTTTTATTTACTATATTTTTCCCGTCGTTGCTGTTTTAAAGTTTATCGTAGAAAGACGTCTTAAAGCAGCTCCTGCTTGACTTGTTCCGCCAATATCTGTTTTCTCAAACATAATTTAGAGTTGTGCTGTTTATTCTATTGTTATTTTATCACGAAAGAGAAGAGTTTAATTGTTATATGTGTGTGTGTGTGTGTGTGCGTGTGTGTGTGTTACGTACGTACGTACACACACACACACATACTCATACATGTATATATCTTGCCTGTTTAGAGAAGAAAAAAGTATATTGTTAATTGTTATTTGTTTCTGTTTTCGCAACAGAAATTAATTTCAACGTTGCTAAGATGGTAACAGCAGGAAAAGATTCTCATATCAGTTGCAGTCAACATCACCCTCCTGAGGTGGGAGAAGAAAATAAAAATTTTTCGATTATTGTGAGTAATTGACCAAACAGTAGCAATAATTGCAACATTAACAGCAACACGGAAACAACATTTACACGAACAATAAATGCAATAATTGTTTTCAAATTAGACACTATACATCTATCCTTGTTTATCGCCGAGGGTTGCCTAAAACAGTGATAAGTGGACCATCTCCGTTCAGTTCGTAATTGGAACGAATCACAGATCCATTGACACAAAACAAGCCGCCTACAACAGCGAAGCTGCCACCGTCACCATCTTTTGATCATTTAAACCAATTTCTTGTAGGGAATACGCCCGTTCGAATCGTTTGTTAGGATCAGGTAACTTTGTATTTTTTGTTCACTGTCCTCATTTTCATAGGAATGAGTACGTAAAGCGTATTAAAAGAATAGGCAGCCTCTCAGCACAGTCATGTGCATTCTGGGTAGCTGAGCATTCTGGGTAGCTGAGCATTCTGAGTAGTCGTTGGGGTGCGTTTTTGTGGTACAAGCAGTATATTCGACTAACTGCCGACTCGCCTCATTACGGATCAATCTGTGATAAACATAACATAAGGCACCATGTTGTCTCAGATAAATGATGAATGAATCATTGGCAGAAAGGCTATATATACCTCCAGTAGTTAGCCGATTACATCATTCTTAGTACTTCAATCTTGCCGTATTTTATCGATGGGGTGAACGTTATAGTTAAGCCCAAGGCAATTTGAGCTCAGAGCATAAAGGACCAAAACGAATAACGTTCGGCTAGCCTTCTAACTATTCTAGCGAACCATCAAAACGGACGCCATTACGTCCTGTTTGAAATAACGACCAAATATTATATATTTGGTTTCAAAATTAGGTACAGGACGAACGATTTGCGGGGAGGGGTATAATCGATGATATCGACTCCAGTGCTCAACTGGTACTTATTTTATTGATCTCAGGATGATGAAAGGCAAAGTCAATCCCAGCGGAATTTGAACTCAGAACGTAAAGACGGGTGAAATGCCGCTAAGCATTATGCCCGGCGTGCTAACGATTCTGCCTGCTCAGAATACCTTAGGAATGAGAACCCAGGTTCGAAATTTCCCCAAGACACCTGATGAAACCTGGAGGGAGGAGGACAAACGTCCGTCAATTGTAAATAATGTAAATAATGGACAAAAGATTTACTAATATCTGCTCTCTTTCTACTTTTTCGAACGTAATATTTCTTTTCGTTTCTTCAGAGTTGATTTCCAAAATCTACGAATTCGGATATGTGAAAATCATAAATGTTCCATAGGGTTGTTATTTGACAGAGTATTCATTAAGTTGATAGACATTGGCAGTATAAGATATCCCCCTTTCGTGTACTTGACTGCACCCACATTTAATAGAAACTCTACAAAGATCCGATTGCTAGAGGAAGCTGAAGACGTCATATTCCTCATGGAAAGGATACACTGATGGAAGTAGATTGTTCAGCAGGAATTAACGACGTAACTTTGTAAAGTAGCTGTCATTTATATTTCTGAACTTTGCGACTTCCTCTGTCTACTGAAACCTTACACTACATGTAACAGGGTGTCGAACAGTGTTACTCCTAATATGTAGCTTGCGGCCATACACACACACGAGATGATTTTATGGTTGTTAAACTTAATCATTATCCAAGTGAAGCTGGTTTAAAATTCCGGTTTAAGCTCATGGCGCAAAATGAAATTGTTTTCCACTTATAACAAGAATCGATTTTCCCATTACAGTCTCCCTTCATTAATAGATCTGTAAAACCGCCTTCCGTTTGCTCATAGTATTTATGGAGCAATTACTTTTTCTAAATGATGCTTTGCACATAGTTAACATTCTCAAAAAATACGAGTATCACCGTAAAAAAAAGATCTTTCTGAAATAAATCATAACCATTCTTAGATCATAGTTTTTTTTCTGCTTATAATCTTCGGTTATGACTTTCTTGGCTCGCAATAGACGTTTACCTCAATATATACCTATTCCTATGATAGATGAAAATTATCTTTCGACATAAATATAATGCAAAGGTTTTGCACACCGCATTTTCCAGCATACAACTCGGTGTAATATATGATGTTAACATGCAAAGTAAACATTCAAATACTGTCACTATTTTACCAAATCCTGCTGAATTTTACATGCAATATTTGACCCGTCATTCTGCCAAGGCTGACTTTGCTTTTCATCCTTTGTGGGTCGATAAATTAAGTACTAGTTGCATACTGGGGTGGATCTAATCGACTGGCCCCCGCCCCCAAAATTTCGGGCCTTGTGCCTAGAGTAGAAAAGAATATTTGACCCATCAAATCAGTTTTGCTGTATAAGTCGACCTACATGCTTTGGCTGTAAATTTTGGTCTTAAAAAATTCGACTTCTATCCCAGAAAATATGGTATTTTAAATAACAGTAGTACTTCGATACTTCAGTCTTTCGATTAGCAAGTCTTTTACTTTGGTGAGCAATTTGGGTCTTCATTCTTGCTCTTTCAGTTAGTATATAATTGAATGCCTTTGTAGGTACTTCATAGGTGCGAGTTAAATATCTTCCCAAAGTTTTACCATTTTTTTAGTGTTGTCTGTTGTTTGTGCTTTGTAGTACATCAGTAACTACTGGGTTTGTTATTTTTTCTCAATAAACTTCTTGTGTTTCGCTTATTATGTCAAGCATTATAATTCATGATGAGACATCTGCTATCGACATTCTTTCCACTAAATCTTTTATTTGCTTAATTATTGGAGCTGCATTGATTTCATATTTTTTACAGGATATTCTTATTAAAATCCTTTTCGTTTCGAGACAAATTGTTTGTTTTATCAATAGAAATAATGCCGCTTTTCATGACAAATTATTGGTCGTTTAACGAAGATCTCTTGTCTGAAATATCTTTTATTTTAGGTATTTTGTGGTGTTTCATATTTCTGTAGAACGTGTCTCCTTTTCAATTATTGTTTTTGCTGTCGTTCTCATTAATGATTCAAGAACTCTTTAATTTATTTTCTATCAGTCTTAAAAAAAATATTCGTGATGCTTAGTCAACATCTTTCCTATTCTCACCCTCACCACTACCACCACCACTACCGCTACCACGACCATTAGCACCATCACCACCATTATTATTATTATTATTATTATTATTATTATTATTATTATTATTGTTCAGTAGTTTTATTTTTATAACGTGCTTTCACTTCACTACCGAACGCAGCTCTGTGCGCCTTGGGTATGTGCTGTGGTTTGCTGTGGTGCTCTTATGTATACTGTATTGAAAGTGTTTTGCGTAGAATGTGTGCAGTACCCAGTAGTGCAATTTTCTGTATGTTATATATATTTGTAAGTCCTGATGTTTTTGTTATGTATTTGTCTGAATATTTTTTTTATTATACCTAAGGCACCTACTATGATAGGAATTGTTTCTGTTTTTAGATTCCACATTCGAGTTATCTCTATTTCCAGGTCTTTGTATTTTGAAAGTTTTCCATTTTTTTTAGAGAAACGTTGTCATCTGCTGGTATTGATACATCAATTAGAAAGCATTTTTTTTCTTCGTGATCTTTGACAACTATATCTGGTCTATTTGCCTTAATTTCTCTATCTGTGTGTATTGGCATATCCCAGAGTATGGTTGCTTTCTCGTTTTCTGTGACCTTTTCTGGCGTGTGTTTATACCATCTTTTTTCTGTTGTTATTCCATAGTGTTGGCATAGCTTCCAGTGTATATAGGTCCCAGCTCTGTCGTGTCTGTGAATATATCCCTTCTTAGCCAGGACTGGGCAGCCAGAGAGAATATGATTTATTGTTTCTTGTCCATCTCCACATATTCTACAGTTACTTGTTATGTTTCTTTTCATCATGTGTTTTTGGTAATTTCTGGTGGGGAGGCTTTGGTCTTGTGCAGCAATTAAAAATCCTTCAGTCTCTGCTTTGAGTCTTGAGCTTCTCAGTCATTGCTGGGATTTTTCTCTGTCTATTTCTTTCGCATTTAGTTTAGCCCAGTATTTACCATGTAGGGGCTTTTCTTGCCATCGTTTTTATCATGGTCCGTTGCTGTTCTAGTTTTAGTTTGGATTTCATTTGTTTTATAGCTTTTGTTGTTTCTTCTTCTTCTTCTTCTTCTTCTTCTTCTTCTTCTTCTTCTTCTTCTTCTTCTTCTTCTTCTTCTTCTTCTTCTTCTTCTTCTTCTTCTTCGTATTTGTTAGGTAGATTGATTTCTTGTTTGTATTTGTCAGCTTCCTTAAATACCGAAAACAGTTTTTTGTTTTGCTCGTGTTTTGTGGCTATTTGTATTAGTTTCCCTTGCTTCTGGAGTAGGTGTTTTTGCAGTCCTATGGTGGTTATTTTATAATAGTTTTCTAGCTGTATAAGACCCCTGCCACCTTCTGTGCGTTGTATATATAGCCTTTCTATGTCTGATTTTGGGTGGTGCATCCTATATCCTGTCATTATTTTTCTTGTTTTCCTGTCTATTTTACATAGCTCGTTTAGTGTCCAGTTAAGGATGTTGTAGCTGTAGCTTATAACTGGGACAGCTAAAGTGTTGATACCCATTATCTTGTTTTTAGCATTGAGCTCTATTTTTAGTATTGATCTAACTCGTCTATAGTACTCTTTCTTTATTTTTTCTTTCATTTGTGTATGTTGTATCCTATCTAGTTCATTGACTCCTAAATACTTGTATGGTTGGCTTTCGTCTAGTTCTCTTATTTCATTGGCTTTATCTAGTGTTATATTGCTGCTTTTAACTAATTTTCCTATTTTCAGGGTTGCTTTGGCACATTTTTCTAATCCGAATTTCATATCTATTTCCTTGGTAAAGCCGTGTACTGTCTGTAGTAGTGTTTCTAGCTCTTTGTCGTTTTTAGCATATAAGTTTAGGTCATCCATATATAGAAGGTGGCTGACTGTTTTTCCGTAGCATTTGTAACCGCATCCAGTTCTATCTAGCAATTCTGTTAAAGGTGTGAGCGCCAGGCAGAACAGGAGTGGAGAGAGCGTGTCTCCCTGGAATATTCCTCTTCTAATGGGGATGGCTTTCGTTTTCACAAGTCCCTCTTTTGTTTCGAGCTGTAGCACTGTTTGCCATTTGTTCATTGAGTGCCCTATGTATTTTATAATAATTGGTGCCACCTTGTTTATGGCTAGCGTTTCCAGAATCCACGTGTGGGGAACACTGTCGAAGGCCTTTTGGTAGTCCACCCAGGCCATACTGAGGCCTTTCTTCTTTCTGCGGCTGTCTTCAGTTATGGCTTTATTGATCAATAATTGATCTTTACAGCCGTATGAGCCCTTGCAGCATCCCTTCTGCTCTTCTGGAAACAAGTTGTTATTTTCCAGGTGTTTACTCAATCTCTGAGATATTATTGCAGTAAAGGCTTTGTAGATCGTAGGGAGACAGGTTATAGGTCTATAGTTTTGCGGTTTCTCCGTTTCCGTGGATTTGGGGATTAAGATGGTTTTCCCTTTTGTGAGCCATTCAGTCATTGTCTCTGGCTCTGCTAGTATGTTGTTAAAGTTTTCTGCCAGCTTTTTATGCATTCCTGGCAGGTGTTTTAACCAGAAATTGGGTATCTTGTCGTGTCCAGGTGCCTTCCAGTTGCTTAGTCTTTGCAGTGTCTGGGTTACCTCTTCAGTTGTTATAGGGGCCCAGAGTTGCTCAGGTGCTAAGTCCGTTGTTTTAATGGTCCTTTTCTGGGGTTGTTGCTTCACCGACCATATTTGTTTCCAGAATTTCTCTAGTTCTTCTGCTGTTGGTGCTGCAGTAATGTCTATTTTATTTTTACCCAGTTCTTGGTAGAGTTTTTTGGGGTTGGATTTGAGCTGTTTGTTTTGTTCAAAGAAACGTTGGCGTTTCTCATACCTGCGGATCTTTTGTGCTTTGGCAAGGATGTCTTGCTTTAGTTTTTCTTTTGCCTCAGTTAAGTCTTTTTCTGTAATGCTGTATTTGTACAGTATTTTTGTTTTCTTCTTGTTACTTAGTTGTGTTGATTGTTTACTAATTTCGTTGAGAATCGATAAATCTTTTCTCTTTTTTTTAAATTTTGTTCTGGATGTTATTTATCCACAAGGTCTGTTTGGGTGGTAGAACTCCTGTTCGGATGGGTTTGAGTGAGTATCCTGCTTCTTTTGTGGCTGCCGCATATATTATGTCATTTAGCTCAGTGATATTGCTTGTTGTTTCTGTGGTTGTTAGTTCCGTGACGGCCAGGTTTATGCTATTTATTATTGATGTTGTTTTATTATCTATTTTGATTTTTGGGAGATATAATTTGTGGTCCATTCTAAGATCTGTGGTTTTCAGTTCTTTGGTTATTCTCATTTTCATAGTATCGTAATTATTAGGTTTCCCTTCGTTATTCTCAGGCTTTAGATTTGTTTTGCCTTCCTTTTCATTCATATGTTTGTCTGTGGTGTTCTGGATTGGTGCTTTTTGTACACTATTATACATCTCTACGGTCTGGGTTTGTTGTTTTTTGCTTACTTCGTTTTTGCCGGAAATGTTACGTTTGTCCTCGTGTTTTGCTATCTCAGTGTTTATATTATTTTTTGGCATTGCTGTGTGACTACTATCTAGATTTTCCTGATGTATTTTTCCTTTCAATTGTTCTATTTCAATTTCTGATATTTTTTTTGCTTTTAGAATATATCTTCTTATGTTAGCTAATTTGTTAGAGTTCATTTTTTTATCGAGGTCTATATTTACATTATTTTTCTTCCATATTTTATATGTATGTGTTGTTGCGTTTTCGTTTTTTGGGTAGAGCACTGCTGTGAAATAGGCGTATAGTATCGAAATGTATTCCTCACGTGTCCATTTATGCCGTTTTGGTTTTGTTTGCGGGACATGAGGAACAACGTCCGGTCATTTATTTTGACGGTCATCGTTTTCGTAGGGTACCGGTTCGTTTATTTCTGTTGTCAGATTGTTTTGCACGTTCAGATCTTTGTATTTTTTTCGTAACAAGCTTACAGTACGCACTTCTCGGTTGTTATTCTTGGGTGTAATAATACCGGTGTTATTTAATCTGTTTGTAATTTTTTTGTACATGGTGTTTTTGGGTTCGAAGATGGTTTGGTTTTGATGTAACACGTGTGTTTACGATCGCTGTGCGGGTAGTGGAGGTATCAAGTTAAAATACATCATTATATTTGGAAAAATAGAAATAAATTTCAATGAGTATTACTTACTCGGATATAGTCCAACCCTTTGTCAGCTATTTTTTGGCTCAATGCGATGTCTTTATTTCCGATGTTTTTGGATAAGTTTCGGAGCAGTGATTTATCGTTCTCACATGTTAAACTTCCCCGGTGTCTTCTGTTAAACTTTCCCGGTGTCTTTTCACTTCCCCGGTGTCTTTTTTTTATTATTATTATTATTATTATTATTATTATTATTATTATTATTATTATTATTATTATTATTATTATTATTAAGATTAAGATTAAGGCGGTGAGCTGGCAGAATCATTAGCATGCCGGGCGAAATACTTAGCGGTATTTCGTCTGCCGCTATGTTCTGGGTTCAAATTCCGCTGAGGTCGACATTGATTTTCATCCTTTCTGGTTCAATGAAATAAGTACCAGTCACTCACAAGGGTCAATGTAATAGACTACCTTCTTCGCCCCCCGCCCCAATCTTGAGTGCCTTGTGTCTAAAGTAGAAATAATAATAATAATTACCATTATTGTTATTATCATTATTTAGTAAGTTAGTGTGTTGTGTTTATTGCAATGGACATAATTAAATTAGATTAGAAAATTAATTTTAATCTACTTTTAAATCGATATTTCACTTTTGGGAATTATTATTATTATTATTATTATTATTATTATTATTATTATTATTATTATTATTATTTCAGTCACAGACGAAAAAATAAATAAATACCAGTAAGAAACAATTCGAAACAGTCACGATGACACAGTTTAATGAAGTCATCCGTATTCTTGACACACGCTGCCGCATCATCTCTGCTGCTCAATTTCATACGATATAACTCATCATGCTAATTATGCTACAACAGATTAAATTACATTTTCTAGTTATTAAGTCTCACTCGATTTACTTTCATCTTTACAGTCTTCAGGTTGTTTTATTATCTATTTAAAATTTTTCTGCTTCATGAATTAGCTTTCTAAGCCATTCGGCGCTCCATTTATTATTTTATTAGTTAACATTTAACCTTGTTTACAGTTACTTTTATTGCGTTATTTAAAGGTGAATTTTCAAGATACGTGTTTATCATACTAGCGTGAAAATAATTCTACTTGGACAGCCGAAACTTTCATGTATACACTTCGAAAATGTGTTATATGTCTAGTTTATCTCCCTATATTGATTAAAGAGCGAAAGAAAAAAAGAGTTCCGAAACTCATATAAGTTCCGTAAGGAAATTACTTTTACAAATCATTTAAGAAAAGCCAATATCATGAAATAGAACCCATTCGTTTCAATATAAATTTTCTGCTCGATATAGAAATAAAGTTTTCATTTCTGCCTAAGATCAAAAACAAAAATGAAAATAAGACTTTTAATAATTGAAT
>NC_142935.1:26093682-26098682 GCF_046866305.1 Octopus bimaculoides
TAAGGCCTCCATTCTGTAATTACACCCAAATGCACACACGCACGCGCAATCACACATATGTATGTGCAATTGTAATAATATTATACATTAATACATACATACACAAGCACATATATATATATATATATATATATATATATATATATATATATATATATATATATATGTGTGTGTGTGTGTGTGTGTGTGTGTGTGTGTGTGTGCTGTATGTCTGTATATGTACGTGTGTGCTATCGTGGTTGGTGATGAGATAGTCGCAGGAAACCAGACAACCTTGTTCTGTTTAGCTCTATCTAACCACTTCTTTCATTCCAAGGGGGATTTTTCCTTTCTTTCGTAGATAATTGACAATATAATTGATCAAAGAATACCGGGGGCGGTATAATCAGCTAAAACCGTTGACAGCGTTTACTCAACCGATGTTAATGTCTAATAACTGAAATTAATAAAAGGAATTATATTGAAATTAAAAACTTGACAAGGAAATATTTTATAAAAAAAAAAAAATTAGTAAATTCACAGCAAATATTTGACAATTTCATAAAAAAAAATATACATTAACTAAATAGAAATGTGTCTTCTTCTTATGCCCTAAATCATTTTACCGACTTTTATATTTCTGCAAGACCAAACATTCTAAACAAGTTTTATGTCGTTTGGAATTAAATCTTACTGAAACGCAAATTCAATCGCTTTCAAAGAGAACCACGTATCCGAGACGTTCATGCGGAAGTGCGTATAGGTTTGAGATATGTAAGGTGAAATATCTAGAGTTAAATGTCTTTATCAAGAACGTATTGTATCATATTAAGTAGAAGGGACAGCTCAAGATATACTTGGTAAGTACTTATTTCTGACATGATCAGGTCAATACCCTGTATTCAATTGCTTTAAATCTTCGTAAATTTCTCAAAATTGAATATGATTGTCATTTGTATTACCGAAGCGAAAGAATGTACTAAATTACTTGAATTCTGCAGAATTTTTCTATCAGTTCCTAATCTCTCTCACGCTCATCGACAATATTTAAAATTGGAGAAATAAACGTAGCGTAATGAAGATTATTCCAAACGCAGTGAGTTGGTGAAATCAGTTAAACGTAGGACAAATAACACACTTCTATAATTTAGTAAATCGTGACTCCAACCCTTCTTAGGTCGGAGACATTTAAGTTATTGCGTTCAATTCAATCGCTTATTCTGAAAGTGATAAGAGAGTTCATTCCATAATGTAACAACTTTGGAGTAAAAAAAATAAGGGGAAAAATAAAAGAAACTGCATGGAACTTGCAGCATGTTCTTGAAGTATCCAAAAAGCACTGATGCGATTTTCTAAACAGCAAATCTATTTCTGATGCGCGTATTTTAGAAACCAACTATTTGTCACGTTTCTTTACTTTCTGATTACAATTTCAGCATTACTATTTTTCCAGGATCAAAAACAAATAAAGGAAAAAACAAGAAAAAGTCCAATAAGGCGGTCGATTCAAGGATTTTGAGAGAAGAGAGAAGAAAACAGAGGTAGAATTTATTAGTATTAGTAAAGATATAGCAATAGTAGGCACTGATTTGAAAAGAGTCCAGTAGATGAAATATAATTATTTGTACTATAGTGATCGTGAACAATATGCTAGCGGTGAGAAAGACAAATGTTTGTTCGTAGTCTTCAAAAATATAAGTTATCTTGTTACCTCCGACTTAGTGAATGCGGAGGTATTATTTTCAGTCGTGTTTGTTTGCTTGTTTGTCCGTGGATAAGATAACTCAAGAACCGCTGGATGGATTCGGATGAAACTTTCAGGGATGTTTGACCTTGTCACTGGCACGAATTAATTAGATTTTGAGATCGATCCGGTACAAGACGAGGATTCTCGATTATTTTTCTTGCCTTTTTACTTAATTTTTGAGAGCGGTCGGGTTCAATTTTAGTATTCACGTTTGTGAGAGAAGTCGAGTTTATTTCAGATATTCTAATTCTAAAAATCATCTCCAGATAATCGTTGAGAGGACGTTGGTGTTGTCTTGTGGGAGGTTTGCACTATCTGAGAGCTTTTTTTGTAACGAGTTTGTCCTAAGAATAGTTTGGAATGGTAGTTGATCAGAGACAGTGATGTGTTAATGGTTTCGTTCGAATAATACTCTGAAGCGGAAGAAGTTATAAGAAATGCGTATATGAGAGAATGGAATAATTGAGTAAGAACCCTGAAGAGTATGAATTCATATTGGTTGATCTGTTTCATGATCTCCGTTTCAATGTTCCATATCTGATTGCTGCAGTTTTGGATGGCATATATTGCAATTGATAGTAGAATTGGAAGATGTGTACATGTAAGAACTGCTAGCCACAAAATTTGAAGAAAAGAGAACGGAAAACTTGGTGTCGATTAAAAGACCAATGATTTTGGTGTCTTTTGAGGGTTAGATATAGGAGACGGTTAAAATTAAGAGACTGTCTGTGGAAATCAACTACAACTGAAACTTTGGAGCCACAATCAATCTTTATCTGTAAAAATAGATGTGAGACTTTTTTAATTAATATTCTTCAGTTAATATTTGAGGTAGTTCTAATATACTACATAAAAAGAAGCATTAATATATATGCGTACATACATATTTGCGCAATGTGTGTGTATATATATATATATATATATATATTTTAGTGATTTTAGTAGTTATATATATAAAATGTAGTTATATATTAGAAATCACACACACACAGTAAATCACACACACATACACACACCAACACATGCATTTACGTTATATTTTGTTTTCTAAGTTGATTTCGTTCTTCACCCGAATGTTTGTAGCTTCAAGTAATTCAATATTTTGCTATGTATATTCTTGTTGCAAATAAAGAAATATAATCACTTGGTAGGATTGTTAGAATATCGAATCATGTGTCTTCTGGAAATTAGTTGTTACTCATTGGCTTCTGAGTACAAACCCTACCGAAGTCAACTTTGCTTTTAATTTTTCTGGAACTAATATAATATCATATATGGGAGCAGTTGCGACCAAGTAAATTATAGCCCAGCAAAACGTCGGCTCCAATATCTCTTCCTACCTTTAGCACGTTGAACAAAATACTTTGCGGCATTTCATACGTCTTTACGTTCTGAGTTCTAATGCAGCCGAGGTCATCTTTGCCTTTTCATCCTTTCGGGGTCGATAAAATAAGTAGGAGCTGAGTACTGGGGGTTGATGCAATCGACTTCCCTACCGCTCAAATTTGCTGGCCTTGTGCCGAAATAAGAATAGGTCATTATGTTTTGTGATAATGGGGTGAGCTTCTCTCTCTCTGTACAAATGATCAAATTCTACGTGTCATAAGTTAACGGAGAGGAGGCACGGCACATGACCATTTGAACCTAGTTGAAAAAAGGGAATCTTCTGATACTCATAGCATTTCTGATTGCTTGCAACGTAGAGGATTTTGCTAAAGCAGCCCGAAACCAGCTGTGGGCGTTAAACCGGCCAACGGATTACGTTTATCAATAAAGATTTCATATTCAAATATAATCATTTAATCATGTGATCCATCATGGCAATTGCCTAATTTGTAATTCAAACGCTGTCGATATTTCTCTAATTTCTGCTGTTTGTTATTTCCGGTTACGAGTGCATTTGGTTAATTTATTCTGACTGCAGACATCTTTCGCTATTTGTCCTCAAACGAAGTTAATTGCTCAACCTTAATTTCTCAAACCACATTTTTGTTATAGTGATAATCAATCCTGATAAAATGAGCTGTCTCTCAAGACATCACTCTTTTCAATAATTAATCATATTAGTACCGACTAAATTTTTCATTTAGTGTCTAATTGCTTCGCACGTTCACTAATCATTACCATCATTCATTCGCACACTTCTCTTACAGTCTGCCGATTGCAATAGCACTGGCAAATAACTGCAATATTAATATATATGGTAAAGGACGTTTTCAGTACGAGATTCAAGAGCCATAAAATTATTAAATTTTAATTCAATGTCTGATTCCATGTCAGATGATTTGACAGGCAAGACAAGTCACTAGAGTCATCGTACGTGGAATGTGATCACTGCGCAAAGAATATGACGTGTTCAAATTATGCCAGTCATCAGAGTGAACCGTATTCAGTATATTCTTAACGGCTTTGGTAATGAAAGAATTAGACAAGATCATATGTATGTTATTAAATAAATCTGGGAACTGAGACATATTGAAGAAGCTTTTCTAATATCGGAACAAGGTCTGATGTTTTGGGGAGGCGGCTAGTCGATTACATCGGGGCCACTCGTTAACGGGTATTTATTCATCGGCCCTGAAAGGAGGAAAGGCAAAGTAGACCACAGCGGAATTTGAACTCAGAACGTAAAACCGAAAGAAATGCCGCTAAGCATTTTGGCCGAAGTGCCTACGTTTCTCGTAGCTCGCCGCCTTCTATTGAAGTAATATCAATTGTCAAGATGGGTAGTAGAATATGAGATATGGAAATGAATTAATGGAACTTCCTATATACTGTCAGTTAGCATCCAAATTGAGCCAATTCCTACCCTACTATATTTTATGAATAACTATTAGTTTCGTGCAATGAAAACAGCTCAGGCGGCATTTTGTAACACGTCTGATGTTTTCACGCAATCCTCAGGCTGTGCTGTGCACACATGGTATAACAAGGTAAAAATAGGAAGATGGGCACAGTCTGAGGATTGCACGAAGACACCATACGTGTTAGAAAATGCTGTCTGAGCTATTTTCATCACATGAAACTAATAGTAGTTCATAAAGTCTATATCGTGTTCATTAAATATTTATTTCTAACCAGATGGAGTACTTTTTTGTTGATCTTACCGTCACGGAATAGTACACTATATATATATATATATATATATATATATATATATATATATATATATATATATATATATATATATATATATATACATATACATACGAAACTTCCTATATATCGCAAAACTTCCTGCTGAATAGATTTCTCAAATCCAGGATCAAATAGA
>NC_142935.1:26103030-26133030 GCF_046866305.1 Octopus bimaculoides
TATATATATATATATATATATATATTTATATTATATATATATATATATATATATATATATATATATATATTATATATATATATATATATATATATATATAATATATATATATATATATATATATATATTATATATATATATATATATATATATATATATATATATATATAAATATATATATATATATATATATATATAAATATATATATATATATATATATATATATATATATATATATATATATATATATATATATATATATTATATATATATATATATATATATATATATATATATATATATATATATATATATATATATATATATATATATAATATATATATATATATATATATATATATATATATATATATATATATATATATATATATATATATATAAATATATATATATATATATATATATATATATATATATAATAAAGTAAAGTTGTGGAATACCGTACGAGTGGAAATATATATGAAAGAAGGTTTGAAAATGCACTTATTTTAAAAAAATATTTATTTACTTAACCGGTTTCACTTTTTTAGAAAAAGATTATCAAAAGTCTTTGAGAATAATAAAAAAATGTTAAAAAACGTTCTGAGTATTAAAATGCATATATACATTCTTTGATGATAAAATATATTTAAAGTATAAAGCTTTGTATGAACTTTGTAGTGTTACATACTGATTGTCATATTAAGGTGAAATTGTTAAAAACAGTGTTAAAAACAGTGTATGAAAATACACATATGGAAAAATACATATACATATACATATTCTCATACATATTCTTTGACAATCGAATAAAATTGAGAAGGAACTGACCTGGCCTTTTTCTCTTGTGTATATTGAAGGAATGTGTTACTGTCTTAAGAGACAGTATGACTGGCTAGCTGGGGTGGGAGGGAAGAAGAGTTAAAGAAGATTTTTTTATTTTTGGTTGGTCTGTGACAGTCTGTCATGGTTCACTGGTTTTTGGGACTGGTTCTGTGCACATCTCTATGTGTGTGTATATATGTGTGTTTGTGTCCGTGTGTGTGGGTGTGTGTGTGTGTGTGTGTGTGTGTGTGTGTGTGTGTGTGTGTGCCGTTTTTATTGGTCCCAGAGTTTATTGTGGAATGTGTATATGAGTGTGTGTTTGAGTGTTTTTTGTGTCGGTGGGGATGTTAGGTGTGTGTACGTGAGACTGTGCGTATATCTCTTTGTCTGAGTGTGTATGTGTTGTTTTGATCGTCTTTGTGGTGTGTGTGTGTGTGAGAGCAACCGTATGTATGTGTGAGGGTGTGTACGTATGTGTGCGTATGTGTGTGTATGTATGTGTGCATCTGTGTGTGTGCGTGGGAGTGTTTTGTGTGAGTGTGGGAGTGTGTGAGTGTGTCTCTCTGTCTGAGTGGGTGTGTTGTTTTAAATACCTTGTGGTATGTGTGTGTGTGTGTGTGTAAGCAAACGTATGTGTGTGATGGTTCATATGTATGTGTATGCCTATGTCTGTATGTGTGCGTGTGTGGCATGTGTATATGAGTATGTGTGTGTTTTTTTATCTATGGTAGGATGGTGTGTGTATGTGTGTGCACGTTTCTGTGAGTGTGTATGTGTGTGATTAATATTTGTTAGGGTGTTGTGTGTGCGCATGTGTGTGTATGTGTATATGTGTTTGTTCGTGTGTGTGCGTGAGTGCGTTTGTGAGTGCGTGTGTATGTGTGTTTGTGTGTGTTTTTGTGTCGGTGGGGATGTTAGGTGTGTGTACGTGAGACTGTGCGTATATCTATTTTTCTGAGTATGTATGTGTTGTTTTAATCGTCCTTGTGATGTGTGTGTGTGAGAGAGAGCGCAACCGTATGTATGTGTGAGGGTGTGTACATGTGTGTGCGTCTGTGTGTGTATGTATGTGTGCATCTGTGTGCATCTGTGTGTGTGCGTGGGAGTGTTTTGTGTGAATGTGGGAGTGTGTGTATACGTGAGTGTGTGTGTGTCTCTCTCTGTGTCTGAGTGAGTGTGTTGTTTTAAATACCCATTGTGGTGTGTGTGTGTGTGTGTGTGTAAGCAACCGTATGTGTGTGTGATGGTTCATATGTATGTGCATGTCTGTATGTGTACGTATGTTTATTTGTGTTGTGTGTTGGTGGGGGTGTTATATGTGTGTACGTGAGTTTGTGTGTGTCTCTAAGTATGTTTGTGTTTGAATTGTCATTGTGGTGCGTGTGTGTGTGAGGGAGCAACTGTATGTGTGTGCATGAGGGTGTATGTGTGTGTGAGCATGTATGTGTGTGTTGTATTTATTAGGTGTCCTTGTACGTTGGGTTTATCCGAATATGTATGAGAATATGTATATGTATATGTATTTTTCCATATGTGTATTTTCATACACTGTTTTTAACACTGTTTTTAACAATTTCACCTTAATATGACAATCAGTATGTAACACTACAAAGTTCATACAAAGCTTTATACTTTAAATATATTTTATCATCAAAGAATGTATATATGCATTTTAATACTCAGACTGTTTTTTAACATTTTTTATTATTCTCAAAGACTTTTGATAATCTTTTTCTAAAAAAGTGAAACCGGTTAAGTAAATAAATATTTTTTAAAAATAAGTGCATTTTCAAACCTTCTTTCATATATATATATATATATATATATATATATATATATATATATATAAATATATATATATATATATATGTAATAATATACATATGGAAAATACTGGAAGGACTGGTGCCAAACTTTGGTATCAAGTACTACAGGAACGCCCGCACGGGTCGCCACTGCATGGTGCCAAAGGTACCGTCCACTGCATCTCACATAAGAACGAGATACTGCAGCAGCCTCGGTTTCAGAGGACCTCAGCTCTTCAATGCCCTGCCAAAACATTTGAGAGACATGCAAGACATGGATACGGAGGTGTTCAAGACAAAACTTGACACTTTCCTCTCCACGGTACCAGACGAACCAATGGCTCGTAATGAGACGCAGTTTAGAGCAGCTATGTCAAATTCTCTTATACACCAGATGTGCCATCAAAACTCTTGATTGGACCATGTCAGGTGGGGGAGAAGAGCCACGCGAGGAACGTGAAAATCACGGTGGTGCACCAGCATGACCGCAGCCACTTGGCTGAAACACATAAATAAATAAATAAATAAATAAATATATATATATATATATATATATATATATATATATATATATATATATATATATATATATACATATATATGTATATATATTTAATTATATGTATTTCTTCTATCTTAATGAATAAAAATTCTTGGGATAGAATAAATGGGTTAATAGAAATCAATGTAGCAAAGAACACAACATAACTTTGGTGTAGTTCCTGTTTTTAAGGCAGGAACTCCTTAAATTTTTAAATATGTATATATATATATATAAATATGTATATATATATGTATATATAAATATGAGCATATATATAAATATGTATATATATATATATATATAATAGTAATACTCAGTGTACAAAAATAGAATTACAAAATCAACTATATTTCTGTAGATATGATATATATATGTATACGTATATATGTATATGTATATGTATATATAAATATGTATATACATATGTATATATATATATAAATGTATATATATACATATGTATATATAAATATGCATATAGATATGTATATATATATAGTGGAGGCGCGTGGCTCAGTGGTTAGGGTGTCGACATCATGATCGTAAGATTGTGGTTTCGACTCCTGGACCGGATGACTCGTTGTGTTCTTGAGCAAAACACTTCATTTCACGTTGCTCCAGTCCACTCAGCTGGCAAAAATGAGTAACGCTGCCATGGATTGACGCCCCGTCCAGCTGGGGAACACATACGCCATTGAAACCGGGCCCACGATCCTGACTAGGCTTTAAAACGGCGCATTTATTTATTTTTAACACAAATATTGAGCGGTGTTCCACAAGGAACTGTTCTGGGACCACTACTGTTCATAGTGGCCCTTCTGGACATGCCCACGGTCACTCCGAGAGCCACTGTCACTAGCTATGCTGATGACACAAAGATATCTCAGGCAATAAAGAATCCTGATGATATTGTAAGCCTGCAGAATGACCTAAATGCAATATATGAGTGGGCAGAGCAAAATAATATGCAGTTCAATGCAAAAAAAATTTCAAGTACTGCGCTACAAGACCACAAGTACCTCCCAACTGGCATACACAGGGCCTGGAGGTACTGCAATCCCAGAACCACAAACAGTAAGAGATCTGGGCATCAACATGTGTAGTGATGCATCATTTCACATGCACATTGTCAAGTTGACAGCAAAGTGCAGACAACTTGCAGGGTGGATACTGAGGACATTCCGTACAAGGGATCGAAAAGTCATGTTGACTCTATGGAAGACATTTGTTCTGAGCCGCCTAGACTATTGCTCTCAGTTGTGGTCACCACACAGTGTTAAGCGGACAGCAGAACTCGAGGCAATTCAGCGGCACTATACAAAAAAGATCGCCACAGTCCAACAGATGAACTACAGGGCGCGACTGAAGGCACTAGGTCTCTACTCCCTGGAGCGCAGGCGGGAGAGATATGTAATAATATACATATGGAAAATACTGGAAGGACTGGTGCCAAACTTTGGCATCAAGTACTACAGGAATGCCCGCACGGGTCGCCACTGCATGGTGCCAAAGGTACCGTCCACTGCATCTCACATAAGAACGAGATACTGCAGCAGCTTCGGTTTCAGAGGACCTCAGATCTTCAATGCCCTGCCAAAACATTTGAGAGACATGCAAGACATAGATGCGGAGGTGTTCAAGACAAAACTTGACGCTTTCCTCTCCACGATACCAGACGAACCAATGACTCGTAATGCGACGCAGTTTAGGGCAGCTATGTCAAATTCTCTTATACACCAGATGTGCCATCAAAACTGTTGATTGGACCATGTCAGGTGGGGGAGAAGAGCCATGCAAGGAACGTGAAAATCACGGTGGTGCACCAGCATGACCGCAGCCACTTGGCTGAAACACAGAAAAAAAAATGTATATAGATATGTATATATATATATAAATATGTATATGAACTACAGGGAGCGACTGCAGGCACTAGGTCTCTACTCCCTGGAACGCAGGCGGGAGAGATATGTAATAATATACATATGGAAAATACTGGAAGGACTGGTGCCGAACTTTGGCATTAAGTACTACAGGAAAGCCCGCACGGGTCGTCAGTGCATGGTGCTAAATGGGCCGTCCACTGCATCTCACATAAGAACAAGATACTGCAGCAGCGTCGGTTTCAGAGGACCTCAGCTCTTCAATGCCCTGCCAAAACATTTGTGAGACCTGCCAGACACGGATGTGGAGGTCTTCAAGACAAAACTCGACGCTTTCCTCTCCACGATACCAGACGAACCAATGGCTCGAAATGAGACACAGTTTAGGGCAGCGATGTCAAATTCTCTTATACACCAGATGTGCCATCAAAACTCTTGATTGGACTATATTAGGTGCAGGAGAAGAGCCATGCAAGGAACGTGAAGAGAGCAAAGCATAAAGACAGAAAATGACGGTGGTACTCCAGCATGACCACAGCCACTTGGCTGAAACCCATAAATAAATAAATAAAAAAAATATAGATATGTATATATATATATATAAATATGTATATATGTATATGTATATATGGGAGAGGTATGCAGTAATATACATCTGGAAGATCCTGGAAGGATTTATGCCAAATGTTGGCATTGAAAGCTACACAAATGCCAGCATGTGTCGAGACTGCACGGTGCGAAATATCCCAGCAATGCCATCGTGCTTCAGGATCAGTTACTGCAGCAACCTGGTTTTCAGGGGCCCACAGCATTTTAATATTCTCCCAAAGAGCTTGATGCACCTACACGAAGAGGATCTAGGTGTTTTCAAATGAAAACTGGATCTCTTCCTGTCGAGAGTTCCAGATGAACTTAACTCACGACAAGAGGTGCAAATGAAAGTAGCAGCATCAAACTCCCTTATTCACCAAATGCCACATATTACAGGAGGCTCTCAATAATAACAGTGTAGCAAAACGATGATGTTCCATCATGACCACAACTCTGAGCTGAAACTAGAAAAAAAAAAGAGAAAAAAAACTTGTATCATTTATGGGTTTTAGCCAGAGACTGAGACCATGCTGGTGCACCCCCGTTACTGCATCCGGGCATTTTTCCAGTATTGCTTCTTTTGAAGTAGTGAGTTGGACGTTGCCGCTCTTCTTTGTGCCTCCAGCTGCGATGTGGGTTCATCGGGAATTGCACAAGAACTCTCTGGAAGTGTTTTGAAGACTTCCCTGTCTACACCTTGCAGATCCCCGAAATTCTGTGGTAGGACCTTAAAAAGTTGTGATCTTTTGAATCTCAATCTATCACAACAATAGGTTCGTATCTTTGATGGAGTAGATTGCACTTTTGGTATGTTTCTTTACACACACACACACACACACACACACACACACACACACACACACACACACACACACACACACACACACACACACACACACACACACACCCCCACACACACACACAGACACACACACACACACACACACATATATATATATATATAAGGTTTAGATTTAGATTCAAGATTGAATATGGTACTTATGTTTAGGCACCAGAATATAGTATGGTATGGTATTATACAAAAACCATTCCAAAAAACTAGATGATCAAAAAATCAAAATAAGCAACACGGATTTCAAAGATGATTGCAGTGCGCACGTTTCGTGCTACTCCATTTATTTAAGTAATGCAAGCATTAATTAAATAAATGGAGTAGCATGAAACGTTCGTACTGCAATCATCTTTGAAATCCGTGTTGCTTATTTTGATTTATATATATATATATATATATATATATATATATATATATATATATAAGGTTTAGATTTAGATTCAAGATTGAATATGGTACTTATGTTTAGGCACCAGAATATAGTATGGTATGGTATTATACAAAAACCATTCCAAAAAACTAGATGATCAAAAAATCAAAATAAGCAACACGGATTTCAAAGATGATTGCAGTGCGCACGTTTCGTGCTACTCCATTTATTTAAGTAATGCAAGCATTAATTAAATAAATGGAGTAGCATGAAACGTTCGTACTGCAATCATCTTTGAAATCCGTGTTGCTTATTTTGATTTATATATATATATATATATATATATATATATATATATATATATATATATATATATATATATGTACATATATATAATGTATGTATGTATCTATATATACATACACGCACATATGAACACGTGCGTGTAATATATACATATATTTGTTTTTCTACTCATACAAAGTACACACATGTACATTGATATATATTTATTTGTATTTACAGATCTATCTATCTATCTATCTATCTATCTATCTATCTATCTATCTATCTATCTATCTCTCTAGCTATCTAAGGTCCCATATATTCCTATATATGTATATATATATATCATATATGTATACCCGTCTATATATTTTACATGTATATATATACGTGTGTGTGTGTGTGTATGTATGTGTGTGTGTGTGTGTGTGCGTCCCTCCATCTATGTATGCGTGTTATGTGAATGTATCCTGCCTTATGAATTACAAGAGAAAACAGTAACAAAACTCAGTTCAAAGTATTGATTTATACAGTCTCTACGAATGATAATATCATATAATATCGTTGCACGTATTCTCACCAAATGGTTACATAATATATCTCTGAAACTTATCTTTGACATTCCATAGAATCTTCATTCAACCAAAATAGCATTTTGTGTTTATAAAAAAAGGAACCACGATGGTGAAAACACTTAGCTTTTATTATGGTTTAGCTTTCCTTAGGTTTCTTATAAGGTTTAGCTATGTTTTTTTTCTAAATCAAAGTGTACTACCAAAAATGTCTGCTTGTCTCTCATTAGATATTTTTGGACTTACACTCTTATATTTATGAATCATATCAGATATTATTTTGCGATCGTTATCTAATGGCTCTCTGTCAACTTTCACATGAATAAATCACAGGCAATCCAAACGATTACAAATTACATAGACTAGTCCTTATGAGTGTTTTCTTGTTATTGGTGTCGCCATCGTTGCCGTTATTGCTAGATTCGTTGTTGTTTGTGATTGTAGACTCACATCTTTCCCGATCGAGTTGATTTATAGTCAATGTATTTTCTACCTGTGGCCATCTTGTCTTTATTTCATAATACAGTGTTTACAACATAATATTATCCAAAGCGTCCTGCCATTTTGGTAAATAATCCTAACCTACTGGATATTATCTGGACGCTCCCTTCACCACCGAACGGTTCATGCAAGACAATTCTCCACGGAGAAAAACACATGAGTATTATTATAGTAGGTGTTACATATATCAATACATAATGCCTGAAATTTTGAGGAAGGTGACTAGTCGAAAACACCGACCCCTAGTATTTGACTGGTACTTAATTGAGTTAAGATCCCGAAAAGGTGAAAGGCAAATCGACCGCGATGAGATTTAAGCTCAAAATGTAAAGCCGGACGATATGTCGCTAACTATTTTATCCGGCGTGCTAACGTTTCTGCTCGCTCACTGCCTTCATAAAAAATATTTCATGCAAACACGTCATGCAGACTGTGTGATAGTCATTAGAACAGAAATAGAATTTTAAAATCTATTCTTTCTGTGTGGCTCGGTACCTAATAATTCAGGGTTCGGTATCAAATAGTTCACGGCCGGTACGCGAAAAATTTACCCCACGAGAGTTCCAGACACTGGTAATGAACTCATTTGCATATAGCCAATTATAACAGAGCCACCTTTATCCTTTCTTCCTTTCTAGTCAGCACCGCGCATTCTTTACTCTTTCCCCCTCTACAAGCAGACAGCAACTTCGTCTAGGTTAATGTTTGTTTCTTTTTGTCATTGAGCATTGAGATGGCTGTGCGATGTGCTAAAGATAACAGCTAAATAAGATTTTTTTCGATAAAGCTTTTAAAATTGCCAACATCTCGCTCAGAGATTTAAAACTAACTGTTTTTCTCTTTTAAATTAACATAAACATTTATTTACATGAAAGAAAATTACCGGAGAACTTTCATCTAATTCTTCTAAATCCTTCTGTTAAAAATTATAATGTGTTTATCGCATGTAACGTGTTGTTTATCGCATTTGCATTAAACACTGGTAGTTGTAAGGTGTGCTAAAAATTGCAGCTAAATAAGATTTATTTACATGAAATAAAATTACCGGAGACATAACATGTTGTTAACAAATATTCTTTCTACTCAAGGCACCAGGCCCGAAATTTTGGGGGAGGGGACCACTACGCAACTAGTACTTAAATTTATCGACCCCGGAAGGATGAAAGGCAAAATTGACCTCGGCGGAGTGATATTTTCAGAATATTGACAACAGTGCATTTATAAAGCCTTCAAGCAGTTTCCGTACTTTCATATTCGTCGAAAACATTATCTTTGATTGCTATAGTAATTCAAACCTACCGCTAACAAGCGTATGTGTTCAGTATCGATGATGTTGGCCTTTTAAGGAGAGCACAATACGAGATTCGCATAGTATTCGGAGGAAGCATTTTGAATGCCAACATTTGTTAACTTGACTAGGTGAAAGTGAGCTCTGATTGGCTGTATGCAAATGATTACTTTACTGTGATCCGGAACTCTCGAGGGAAAAAAAAAATCGCGGCTGGTTATGGTCCACGCATGGAGGTTGTGAACCCCTGCTGTCGAGAGTCTGTATTTTTTCGTGTAGCTTGTTAAATAGGTAATACTTTTGTGAACTCTGCTGCCAACATAAAATGAACTCTAAAAAAACAAAACCCTGTTAATAATAGATCCTGAGCGATCATGTCATCGGTTCGTAATCGTAAAGTTTAGCGTGAATGGAGAATGAAGTAGCGAATTAATTAAGCAGAAACAGATGATGAGTATCATACATATTAAATTGTGAATGGAATGAAAAAAAAAACCTAAATTAGTTTCCCCAAAGATTTAGTGATAGATAAAACTCGTATGTAATTATACATACATGCCTGTGTGAATCCGTAACTATATATATATATATATATATATATATATATATATATATATATATATATATATATATATATATATATACACACTCATGTCCGTACACGCACCGGTGTACACGTATATACACGAGCGCGCTCACACGTATATATCCATATATAGATTTATATATACACATACGCATATATGCACATATAGTTTCAGCGAAACATATAATGATGTTAGAGCATAGGTATCAGGGATCAAATGATGGTAACGGGGTCTTCTCACTTAACAAATATTACCTTTTGCAAGCGTGTTCAGTCACTGGCGTTGACGGATGTATTAAAAAGTATCTGCTCTCTAATCATCTCAAGATTATCTCCTATTGGAGAAGGCATAACGGGCCTGAAATGCAACAAATGGTACAATAGAGGGCACCACTGAGTTGACAATGGTGTGTTTACACCTTAACCATGAGCGAGAAAATCTTTTTCTCAACAGTAAACAACACTGAAATTGCCTGTAGCAGTTAAAATATACCACAAACATTTTGAAACTAACCTAAAGTGCGAATGTCTTTTATGCTGCTAGCCTGTGATCATATAAGAATCGTATCCAACATAGCTATAAAGCTTGACCACATCGAATAGGCACTTTTTCCATCGATCTTTTAACTGGATACCTTATGCTATCCAGTTATTACTGGTTGTATTCAGTTATAAGATCAGTGGATACAGACACTGCTGGCGCGCATCTAAAAACACACACAGACATGAACACATAAGCGTGGACACACATGTTCCTTCTGAATTGGTGCTAGTGGGGAATTTCTGTCAGGGATTGTAGGTGATGGTGGGCATTGTTGCTTGTCTGGTATTTTTTATTAAGCACCATTTGCTTATCTGTATAACCTCCTCTTTTTTAAGAAGTCATTCATATAACAGGTGGTAAACGCTCTCGTAATGCGAACTCGGAATGCCATGATTGCTCATGCACAGACGCATTGAAAGTTTATATTCTTTAGGTGCAAAAAAAAAAAAAACACACAAAAAACGAACAAACAACCAAAGAACAGTCTAGCTTCAATGGTACTGATTAATCTCGTTCTTCTAAATTTCTGGCCTGGTGCCTAAATCAGAAGCAATTAATATGTTGGCAGAATTAAGGACAATCTTTTGACAGAATTGTTAGAACGCCCGGAAAAAAATGTCTGTCGATATTTGTCCTAGTTATTTATATTCTGGGTTCAAATCCTGCCGAGATCACTGTCGCCTTTTATTCTATAGCAGTCAAGTTCAATGTCGATTTAATCGATAAATTCGCTTCCTAGATTTATTGGTTTTGTGCCTTAATTAGAAACATTAATTTAAAGGCAGTGAGCAGGTAGAATAATTAATTTGTCAAGAAAAATATAACTTGCTGTGCATAAGGAATCATGGCATTCGAGTCCACATTACGTCAACGTCTGACACGTGTTAAATGTATGACTTCTTAAAAAGAAGAAGTGATACACATTTATAGAAAATATACCGGCTCATTAGGTTCTGAGTTCCAATCCTGCCGAGATCAACTCTGCATTTCACCCGTTCTGGAGACAATGAAATTAAGTATTAGTCAAGTACTGGAGTCGACGTTATCGACTAACCCACATTTTCTACAAAGTACTGGCCCTCTACCTACATTAGGAGCTGGGAGAATCGCAAAAGCATGCAAAAAAATGGTGTGTAGTATTTCTTCTGGTTGGTTACATTTTGAATTCAAAACTCTTTGAGGTCAAATATGCCTTTCATCTTTCTGGGATGAAAATAAAATAAATTTCATGTCAAGTACAGAGGTTGATGCTATCGATTAATACCCATTCTGGTATGTGTTTCTGATCTTCAGATTCCGAGTGTAGAGTTCAAATTTGGCCGAAGGCAGCTGTACCTTTCATTCCCTCGGAATCGACCTAATCGGGTTTCATTTGAGAACTGGGGACTGACCTACGATACGGATCAATCCATTCTCCTCAGAATCATTGGCCTTGTTTCCAAATCATCATCATCATCATCAATAGTAGCAGTAGTAGTGATAGTAGTAATTAGTTGTTTCAATTGTTGTGGATAAGCACAGTTCGAGTTATCCTATGCGATTACTGGATTATTATTTTTTTTTTTGTTTTTTCCTTTTGAATTTTCGATATTTGGTTTTACAAGAGATCTCTTGATTGGAGTAATTTGCTTGTTGTTAGTATATGACTTTGTTGTTGTTCCTGCCGATGTTGTTCTTTCATGTTGTTAATCCGACATGTGATATGCTCTGGCAGTTATTGGAATATTTTTTAATTTATTTCATGCTCATGATACTAATTACTTTATTTAGGAATGTCATGTATGGTCAGGGATACAGGGGAAAAAGAGAGTATGGTTGCACAACAGGATTTTTTCTGTTTTATTTTTACATCTTTAAAGAATATTTTTCTTTTTTGTTTATTTACTAGAGATTTATTTTCCCATTTTTTTTCTTACTGCTTGACAGATATATTACGCTGGGGGCTGTTCACGTGTTCTTATTAATTTGTACATTTCAATTGTCTATTTGCGCTCGTGTTCTTCACTAGATATTTTTTCTTTCTGGAACGCACTTTTTCTTTTATTGTTTCTGCAACTTTGTTTATCGTGTATTATGCTGAAGTCTCTAATGCTAGTAATTTTACAGTTTGGTGGCAGCTGCAATTTTCTTGTTTAATCTCGTTGAGAAATCGGTTTTGTTGAAGATTTATATCCTGCTGAAGAATAAATAATATTTATTGTTGTTGTTCTTTAGCCTCAGTCCATCACTGATTTTGATAGCTTAAGATCAACATCATCCAATAAAAAACGGTTTATAGATCACGTTTAAATAAATTAACTATATATATTTATATATACTTAGTAATTATGTGCACGATAATGTTTGCATTCTACCGTTGAAACAGCTGTAGAGTTTGCATATAGACTATGAAACATCTAAGAAATCTAATCTAATTATTCTTAAAATATTGCAACGGAAATTTGTTTTAGGTTAATTCTGTATATGTAAATTCATTCCATTTATGATTAGGACATTTCTAATAGTGTATTGGACTTTTATGATATGTTAATAGCAAAGGTCATAAGGTGGCGAGCTGATATAATCGTTACTTCGCCGGAAGAAGTGCCGCTAAGCAATTCGTCCTGAGTTTACGTTCTGAGTTCAAATGCCACCGGGATCGAATTTGCCTTTTATCTTTTCGGGGTCAAGAAAATAAGTACCAGTGGGACATAGGGGTCAACGTAATCGACTTATGCTCTCTCTCTCTCTCTCTCTCTCCCTCTCTCTCTCTCTCTCTCTCTCTATATATATATATATATATATATATATATATAAATATACATATATTCTTTTATTCTTTACTTGTTTTAGTCATTTGACTGTGGTCATGCTGGAGTACCACCATTAGTCGACCGAATCAACTCCAGGACTTATTCTATTCTTTGTAAGCCTAGTATCTATTCTATCGGTCCCTTTTGCCGTGCTGCTAGATTACGGGGACGTAAGCACACCAACATCGGTTGTCTAGCGGTGGTGGAAGGACAAACACAGACACACAAACATATACATGTGTATTTTCTTTCAAATTTCTATTTTTATTTTCATTTGATTTTACCATATTATTAAGTTTAAATAAGGGCATATATATATATATATATATATATATATATATATATATATATATATATATATATATATATATATATATATATATATATATATATATATATACATATATACTTTTAAATATCTGGCGTTCTGTTGTCTTTCATTTATTTGTTCACTTCTGGGCTACGAAAGGTCTTTGTACATTTTTGTTGGTCCTAATCATTCATACTAGTGTGTAATTCCTGACGAAGAATCTAATTTGTATTTCATGAAAAGTCTTTGTCTTTGGAACTAATTAGACTCCGAAACAATTTGTAGAATGTATATTGGTTCGGTACCAACTTGGATTTGAATTGAATTAGAGGTTCGTCTACACTTATACGACGGGCTTGTTTTAGTTTCTCTCTACCAAATCCACTCACAAAGGCTTTGGTTGGCTCGAGGCTATAGTAGAAGACACTTGACTAAGGTGCCACGCAGTGGGACTCAACCTGGAACCTTCTGGTTGGGAAGCAAGCTTCTTACCGCACAGTCATGCCTGCGATATACGTGCTCATATATATAAACATGTATTTTGTATTGATAGTGAACAATATGATCTCTCCACTATCATACTTAGCATCACTTAACCCATACTCAAGCTCTCTCTTTCTCTCGTTCTTTCTCATTCTTTCTCGCTCTGTCTCTGCGTTTCTTATTAACTACACTGTAGCCAACACAACTACGATGCTTGCGCTGAGTTATTTCCTGTAACATTTTAAAGGGAGGTAAAGAAGCGTTATTTCTCCACGCGAGCGGAAATTCATTTTGGCGATGTGGTAATGCCTATTTTTGAACCAGAGAACGATATATTCACACACACACAGAGCTTACACGTTTCCCCCGAGGCTATCAATAATCCATAATAAATAAATCTTTTCTTTTACAAAAATAAAAAAATGAAGGGTGAAACATTAGCACTGATGTTCGTTCCGTTTCTTTTTACCAAGTTACACAGTCTATATACACCTACAGTATGAAAGAGTATGTCTGAAGAGTTGTTGCTTAGGTGCAACAGTCATAAATTCGCCCGTAATATTTTGACCAGCTTTATGCAATAACCAGTTATATACATCCGGACGTCACATAAAACTTTAACCGCCAAGGTATGTGTATGTATGTACATACATGCATACATACACACATATAATTTTTTCCGCCTTGTACGGATAATAATACACACACACACACACACGCGCTTATTGTAGTCACACGGTGTCATCTGAGCACTTCAAGCACCAGTTTTATGTTTATTTTTGCTCTTCGGTTTAACGAAGTTATAAAATTATCCTCTTAAATGTATATATATATATATATATATATATATATATATATATATATATATATATATATATATATATATGAGCGGTACTGTTAGCTGATTAAGCAGACTTCGTTAAATGACTGCCATTTTATTTTCTTGCTATCAAAAAAATCATAAATATGTATATATATATATATATATATATATATATATATATATATATATATATATATATATGTATGTATGTATATATATATATATATATATATATATATATATATATATATATATATATATATATATATATGTACATATACATATATATGTATATGTATTTATATATGTATATATATGTATATATTTATATATGTATATATATATATATATATATATATATATATATATATATATATATATATATATATATATATATATATATATATATATATATATATATATATATATATATATATGTATTTATATATATATACATATATACCTTGACGTAGTATACCTTGATTTTGCAAAAGCTTTTGACAAAGTGGATCATGGTGTGATATGCCACAAACTGCGTGATCTTGGCATAGCTGGAAAACTTGGAGAGTGGTTACATGACATTCTGAAAGATAGAAGTCAGGCAGTAGTGGCTAATGGAGCCACCTCTATGAAAACACAAATAATGAGCGGTGTTCCACAGGGCACTGTCTTGGGACCATTGCTTTTTATAGTCGCTCTCTCAGATATGCCTTCAAGTGCCCGGATAGCCACTCTTGCAAGCTACGCAGACGATACAAAAGTCTCGCAGAAAATTCAGAACTCCAGTGATGTTGCAAACCTGCAGCAGGAATTAGACTCAGTTTTCAGATGGGCTGAGGACAATAATGTGCAGTTTAATGCTGAAAAATTCCAAGCCTTGCGCTACCAACGTCCAAAACTGAATATGAAACTTACAGAGTACACTGGTCCACAGGGAATTTCAATCCCAGAGCCTAAATCAGTGAGAGACCTGAGTATCGACATGAGTGATGATACCTCTTTCCATGTGCACATTACCAGAATGGCAACAAAGTGCAGACGATTGGCTGGATGGATCCTGAGAACATTCAGAACCAGAGATAAGGAAACCATGATGATCCTCTGGAGGACATTCGTGCTCAGCCGCCTGGATTACTGCTCACAGCTGTGGTCACCCACCAGTCTGAAATTAACAGCAGACCTTGAAGCAATCCAGAGGAGATTGACAAAGAAGATTGTCTCTTTGCAACTGCTCAGCTACTGGGAAAGGCTGAAACAGCTAAGACTCTACTCCCTGGAGAGAAGGCGGGAGAGGTATGCGGTAATATACATCTGGAAGATCCTGGAAGGAATTGTGCCAAATTTTGGCATTGAAAGCTACACCAATGCCAGAACAGGACGACACTGCATAGTGCCAAAATCCCAGCAATGCCATCGCGCTTCAGGACCAGTTACTGCAACAGCTTGGGATTCAGGGGCCCACAGCTTTTTAATATTCTCCCAAAGAGCCTGAGGAATCTGCACAAAGTAGATGTAGGAGTTTTTAAATCAAAGCTGGACCTCTTCCTATCGAGAGTCCCAGATGAACCAACCTCGCGGCAGGAGGTGCAAATGAGGGTTGCTAAATCAAACTCCATTCTTCACCAAGAGCCACATATTGTAAGAGGCTCCCTGTAATAACAGTGTAGCAACATGGTGGTGCATCAGCATGGCCGCAGCTCTAAGCTGAAACTTAAAAAAAAAAATATATATATATATATATATATATATATGTACATATATATATATATATATATATATATATATATATATATATATATATATATATATATATATATATATATACATATATATACATATTTATGACTCTTTTGATAGTAATAAAAGAAAATGGCAGTCATTTAACGAAGTCTCCTTAATCAGCTAACATTACCGCTCATCAAAAATTTTCTCATTGTGCTTACGTAACAAAAAATTTTATCCAGTAAAATTTCTAACGTGCCGGGATTTGAACTCACTATGTTGGGAGGAATTTTCTGAGTACCACACTACACATTCAAGTGAGCACTATTCATTCCATTCTTTTATGGTTGCATTATGGTAATTATTTTATGCTACGGCAAAATACTTTGATGTAGCACTAGATATGTTGTTGTTGTCGTTCTTGATGTTTCTTCTTCCCATAATTTTATCAGACATCGTTGTTTTACCAACTTTTCCAATCCAATTCTTATTGTAGTCACACAGTCATAAGTTTTACAACTTATCATTGCTATTGTTCCTTCATCTTGCTGCTGTAGAAATATTAGTTTGCATTGTTTTGCGGTTATTTTTTCTATCCCCACTTTCTGTACATACATGCGTGTGACACTGTGTACATATAGCTGACTGTCCATGTACGCTTACATATATGTTTGTGAAATATATTTCCAATTCTATCGTTATTGTTATTTTCTGTCTCTCTTCACTTCTTGATGCGACGTTCCATTTGTTGACTTTTCGTCCTTATTTTCTTTTTCATTATTGTCACCATTTTCATTTATTTTATTTTAAGACTATACTTTGTTTGTTTCTTATTTTGTCTTCCTTCCTTCGTTCCTTCTTTCCTTTCTTACGTTTTCTTTCTTTTCCGTTCTGACTTTTTCTTTTTCGGTTTTTTATTTTTTATATTTTTCACTACGTTTCCCTTTTTCTTTACTTTTCGTAAATTTCTGTCATTTTCTTTATATTGTACTTTTGATATTTCATTTTATTACATTCGCTAGAATTTACCTCTCACCCAACTTTCCCACGCTGTCACGAACACACACACAGACACACACACACACATACACACCCACACACACACACACACGCACACACACACACACACACATACACACACACACACTTGTTCCACATAAACACATACTGTCAGTTTTGTTAGTTTCATCTTTTGTCACCATTCATCTTGTTTATTCTCGATGTTGATTTCCTTTCCTCTTCACGCTATCTTTTGTTACCATCGCCATTCGCTGGATTTTCATTCTATAATCTACTTACTTCCCTCACTCTCTCTCTCTCTCTGTTTGTCTCTGTTTCTCAGTCACTCTCTATTTCTATCTCATTCTTTCTCTCTCTCACTCTCTCCCTTTCATTTATTACAAATTTTTAATATATTTTTTTAGATTCATATTTATTTAATTTACATTTTTTTCTTCTCGTTCTAATTCATTCTTTTTATGATGTATTACACTTTCATCTCCAGCTGACATCTCATCTTCATCTACAACTTTCATCATCATAGGCAACTATGACAATAAAACATATACATATGCGCGCGCACACACATTCACACAAAGAAACGCGACCACCACACCACATGGCAACCAATTATAACAGCAAAATATCATGAAGTAAATAAATATTGATTTGATTCCGTACCAAATATGGAGGCCATTTTGGGAAATATTGACCGCTAGAAAGTTTCATAAGATTTAAGTATATGACTGATATTCATTTTATCTTAGAACATTATAAGACTTGAAACTCTTCGTAAAGAACATGGAACATTGATCAATAGACGCATATATATATACATCCGCCTATTGATCAATGTTCCAATATATATATATATATATATATATATATATATATATATATATATATAAATACGCAACATGTATATATTTGCATGTATATATATATATATATACAAATATCCATCGGTTTGTTTTTCTGTTTTTCCATATAGCTCTTTATCGTCTCCTGTGCCACATTATAGATATATAGGTGTGTGCATGCATGTATATGTATGTACATTTGCATGTTTGCATGTATGTATATAGACTGTTGTACATGTGGTAAATGTGTTTGAAAGTTACTTATTTTAGTGCTGTTGACACCGATGGATTGAATGGTAGTGCCCAGGTGTCGAAACCATAATGATGTCCGTGTGGCAGCTGATGATGGAGGTACTCCATGGTCTGCATAGTGTCACAGTATATATATATATATATATATATATATATATATATATATATATATATATATATATATATATATATACTTTATTTAAAAGCAGCAGAAATATAACAAAAAACCGTTACTATGAGTTTCACGTTCCCGTTCATCGGACAGTTTTGTTAGAAATGGAGAAAGGACAACAATGCAATCGAAAGTAATATAAAATTTAAAACACATGGATTCGTTTGATTGGTTGTTTCAAATAAGGGCCATGGATTGGTCGTTTCAATTAACGGTCAATGATGCGTAATTCACAGACCAAATAAATTTAATACAGATTCACCCTATTAAAAAAATATCGAAGAAAACCTTAAATAGAAAAATGGGCTCCAAATACATATTATAAATAATTAATTATATTCGAATTAACGCATTAAAATAAAATCAATAAGATAAAATATACGCTGCATTCAAAATAAAATAAAATAAAATTACAATAGCGTGCATGTATACAAGGCTATCCACAACATATATATATATATATATATCTATATCTATATATAAATATATACATCGAAATACACAGCTGCATACGCACAGACAATCTACGTATATAGGCCTATATTTACAAGGCACAAATATATACATAAG
The DNA here is from genome assembly GCF_046866305.1 of Octopus bimaculoides. NCBI lineage: Eukaryota > Metazoa > Mollusca > Cephalopoda > Octopoda > Octopodidae > Octopus > Octopus bimaculoides. The sequence goes on from NC_142935.1 coordinate 26,122,659, forward strand.
TACAAATCTACACACATATACGCACACACGCATATAAGTTTGCGCATGGAAAACCTATGCACTGGTAATGACAATTGTATCTTAATCTATAGAGTGGCGGGGTAAAGAGTAACGTATCTATAATAACGTTAAATATGGGAAAGGGGGTGGCGGGGAGAATGTAGTTGTCATAAAAAAGGAAAAGGAGAAAGAAAGTGAATAAAGAAAGAAAGAAAGAGAAAAAAGAAATAAAGAAATGGAAAAAAAGAAAGATAGCAAAGGAAGAAAAGAGAGGAGAGAAAGGCTGGGGATAGGAAGGAAGAAGTAGAGAGAGAAAAATAAGCAAGAACATATAGTGAACGCGCATAAAAATTTAGATTGCGCATATATGCGTATACAAAAATGTATATAGCATCACGTATATAAATACATATGCTGATATGTACGCCAATACTTACGATCATAACCTTATACATGCGTATATACACATACAAGTATACGCACATATAATAATATAGATGCATGTATGTATAAATAAACACAAGCATATGCCCTTACCGTGTATACACAAAAAATATACGCACGAAATCATAACAGCATATGCACAAGTGCAAACCCAGGCCCCATATGCAAGCGTAGGTACATGTATATGAATACGTAAGTGCTGTAACTATACAGACATCTACAAAAAAAAAAACCCATTAGATTTCAGTGTATATATGCAGCCAACTACTTAAATAAACCGCTGGGTGTATAAAGGTTAAAACCAGGCGAAAATACATGCATAAAGGAATACAAAGCGTTTTTTTTTTAAATAGAATAGAATGAAGTAAAAAGTAAAAAATAAAAGTAAAAACAAGGGAGAAGAAAAATTATGTATATAACAGACGAAGGTTTTCTTAAAATGACGTAGGGGTCTTCACAAAATTTTCACAAGGCTAAATAAATCATTTATAATTCAGTACCAATCCAATAGTCAGATTGCACAATGGTTACAAGGAGTCGATCATAGTCCAAAATTTTACCCATATGGAATATTACATGCAGACATTTTAAATTTGGACGCATGCCTACATGTGTTTAAAAGTTCGCGTCTTTGGTTTAGCGCCTTCTTATCCTGGAACAAGATATTCATTTTTTCCAATAAACAAAGATCACATTTCAATGGTCTCTTATGGGAACCGTGCCTGTAAGGCGATGCTTTGCCTAAAATCCTCCATGTCACGCTGAAAGGCTGGGCTTCATTCTCCTTTAAATGCCAGACGTATATTACTTTCGATTGCATTGTTATCCTTTCTCCATTTCTAACAAAACTGTCCGATGAACGGGAACGTGAAACTCAGTGTAACGGTTTTTTTGTTATATTTCTGCTGCTTTTAAATAAAGCATATTATTCTACCTCTGGTATTTGAGTACTCTTTTTTCCACCTTGTTGCACATTTCATGTGTGCTTACTCCTGTATATATATATATATATATATATATATATATATATATATATATATATATATATATATATATATATATATATGTGTGTGTGTGTGTGTGTGTATGTTAAAGGGATGTGTTATAATACTATTCCACATATACAAAGACAGCTATACCAATAATCCAACATACCTCCATCATCAGCTGCCCCACGAACATCATTATGGTTTCGACACATGGGTAGCACAATTCAATCCATCGGTGTTAACAGCACTAAAATAAGTAACTTTCAAACACATTTACCATATGCAAACGTACATGCATATGCATACATGCACACACCTATATATCTATAATGTGGCACAGGAGACGATAAAGACCTATATGGAAAAAAACAGGGAAAAAAACGATGGATAATAGGCGTGGAAATGCTCAATCCATCACCAGCTATCAACCAAATATCATCATGATTGATATACTTTCCTACACACGTACATACAAAGACCTTGTCTCTGTCACACACACACACACACACACACACACACACACACACACACACACACACACACACACACTTTTTCGTTCATGTGTTTGTACCGGTTTTAGCTTTAAAAGAATTTACAATAATTTTTCTACTTAGGGTTAGGGTTAAGATTTTAGGGTTAGGGTTGGGGTTTTAGGGCTAGGGTTAGAGTTAGGGTTGGAATTTTAGGGTTAGGGCTACGGAAAAAAGTGAAAAATGAAGAAAGTGGAGGGGAGAGGGATAAGGGGTTGCAAAAAATTTCAGGAAAACAAGAAAAAAAGCCTAAACGGAGTAGAAATGCACGAATTATTATGGTGGTGTCATGAAGTAAACGTGCTTCAGATACACTTGCTTATTCATACGAACGTAGCTGAGATGAAATACGTCATACATAACAGTGACAAACGAAATATACACCGCCGGAAGTTGTTGTTGACAAACAACAGTAGTAATTATATTCTGCTGAATACACGTCACTGATTGGTTGAAATTACCGAAATACGACAACTTTAACACGAAATAACTTCGAAAATAGAAACTTTTCTCAACAACGCTAAGAGTAAAAGATATTCTATATGACACGTTCTTACAGAATCTGAAGTTTCAAAGTGTTTAGTTAAAGAAAATTAATTCATCGAGTTACCCATCAGAAGGAACAGATCCGCACATTGTTAAAATAATCAGGGATTGGATGACACTTTGTTCTTTTATATATTTCAAGCGAATTTGAACAGCAGCCATATCAGGCAACGAATACCCACCACTGAAGAGATACAAGACAGATCAAAGCCACGTGGTTTGGTGGTCTCGGAGCTACGGTGGCAGGAGTTATCTCCCGCTTGCAAATAAATATCGAATGCGAAAAACCCAGAGTAAACACGCTGAAGGATATTTCTCCTTGGGATTAAGATGGCGGTATCGTCGTCTCTTAGAGGAGAACCACATTAATGTGGCCACAAACAATACTTATATGCATATAAATACATAAAAAAATTACAAATACACCTAAATACTTATACATATACATATATATATATATATATATATATATATATATATATACGTACATTAACGCACTCAGGCACATAAAGACACAGACACACACACATACACACATATTGATTTTTTACATAGGTACATGACCGTATACCATGTGAGTGGTGTATATTCCATTACATCGACAGCGTTAGTTTATTAGCATTTATGTTATCGACCTTAGTGGAATGAAAGGCTAAGTAGACCCCGTTGGGAATACATTTGTATATACGTACGTACATAGAAACATACATACACACACATATTTATACAGATATATATATATATATATATATATATATATATATATATATATATATATATATATATATATAATGTATACAGATATATACGTTATAAATATATGTGTGTGTATGTGTGTGTATATATATGTATATGTATGTATATGTGTGTATAGGTATATGTACGCAAGTGTTTACATGCATATATACATACATACATACATATATATATATATATATATATATATATATATATATATGAGTGTGTGCGTGCACATATATTCAGAGAAAGGCAGAGAGAGAGAGAGAGAGAGAGAGAGAGAGAGAGAGAGAGAGAGAGAGAGAGAGAGAGAGTGAGAGAGAGAGATGTACATACGCATACATTACATATGCATGAATTCACGAATTTATAGGTAGATACACACACACACACACATACAGAGGCGCACACATATTTATATGCACACATACATTTAGTTACAAACACATTCACGCACATATATATTTCGTATTTGCAATGAAGCATTTCTCCCCGTAACCAAAACGCATCTCGTGTTTGGGTGCCTATTCAATTTGCATTAAACTTCAGTTCCATGCATTTTCATAGTTATCCACATTCTTTATAAACAAGCCACTGTTTTAATCTTTAGCTTCCTGTTCCATTATACTCTTGGGAAATCATTTTTCTAACTTAATGGTGTATTACCAATGCCTGATGAAATTTTAAGTTAGTCGATGATTTGATGCTAAAATAGACACAGATAACTACAGAACAGTAATAATACGTACACATATGTGTGCATGTGTGTGTGTGTGTGTGTGTGTGTGTGTGAACATATACACATATCTATACACACATAGATACGTGCACACACATTCATAGATATATACACATATACATATATACACACAGTTAAAAATATATATGATTTAAAAAAGTAATACTATACATTGTACTTAAATGCATTCATACAAAGAGATACAGGCAAATATATACATACACAAATACACACACAAACACACACACACAAATATAAATACATGTATATATTATTTTAGGATGGTAATACAACTTACATTTACATACATAAAAACACACACATGTATATATGTAGGTATGTCTGTATGTACATATCTGTCTGTCTCTTTCTTCCCTCTCTCTCTCTATCTCTCTCTCTCTCTCTCTCTCTGTATATATATATATATATATATATATATATATATATATATACATATATATACGCATACTTTGAATGATAAGCAGATATTTTGAATACATGGCATACGCAACTCATTTACGTACATATATACATACACACATACAAACTACACCGAGCGTATGTTTTAATTCTATACTTTCTATTGATGTCAGTCAAGTTAATGTTCAAATCAGGGGCATATATATATATATATATATATATATATATATATATATATATATATATATATATATATATATATATATATATATATATATATATATATATATATATATATATATTATAAAGACGGGTGGCTGTGTAGTAATACATTTTTTTCTTAACCACATGGTTCCGGTTTCTGTCTCATTCAGTGGCTTAGTGGGCGAGTGTCTTCAACTATTGCCTCAGGTCGGTCAAAACCTTGAGAGTGGATTTTGTAGACAGAAACTGAAAGAAGCCAGCCGTGTACACACACACGCAAACACAAATATATATATAGGTATTTCCGGTCAGCTCGTCATTTTGGACCGTTGAACTCTGTTTTTCTTGGCTCTTGATTTTTTCTGTCGAAGATTGTAGCCTCGAAACGTAAAAGACTTTTCCGTTCTTTCCTAGTGTTAAATTAATACACCTGCTTGTTGTTCCTACACCTGTCTTCGTTTTTTGTTATCTGTAAATTTGAATTACACACACACACACACACACACACACACATACATATTTATGTGTGTGTGTGTTTGTGGTTGCATTTTCATATAATAATAATATGAATACATACATATATATAATGTTTGTCGTTCCCTCTCTCTCTCTCACTCGTCCTCCTTCACTCTCTCGTCGCTACCACGTGACGAAAGGGGATCTCTCTTTCTGTCCACTGCCTTCTTAAAAAAAAGACGCGCTTTTTCTGTCTCTTCTCTCATGGCTCGTCTACCTAGCGTTCATAATAATTTTTCTATCGTCTTGGCTCAACAGCCCTCACCGTTTGTTTTTACTGTCTTGTTCTCACTGTCCTGTTCTTGTTAACACTTTCACCCTCCGCAAAAAATCCCAAATTATATTTAATTTGCTTTGCGGGAAGGACTGTTTCAACGTAGTCGCGTATTGTCCTTGGCTTCGAAACGCGGAGTAGTTGAAGCAGGGACAACTGACAAAGCGGTATACTCATTATGTTGCCTATCGCGTTTCTCGGTGTGTTTTTTTTGCGTAGTTCGAAAAAATTTCGTTTTCTATGTTTTCGTTTTAATGTTTTCGTTTCTCATTGTGTTTAACGTTTTTTTTAATGTCCTGTACCCATATATGCATGTATATATACATACAGATGTAGGTATGTACATATATGTATGGATATATGCATACATTTATATATTATTTATATTATATATATATATATATATATATATATATATATATATATATATATATATATATATATATATATATATATATATATATATACAACAATATTTACACCCTCCTATATATACACACATATTTCAAGCCACTTGCGCACAACATATTAATAAAATAATTAATAATGTATACTAAGCAATGATGTATACTAATCGAAAAGTTAATTACCATAGAGTTAAAAGATATTATAGTATCGGTAGACAAAGATAGATTTATTCATCCATAACGTACTCACAATCTTAAGAGAAATTCAAGGATAAGTATACACCCACTTCTTCACGGATGATTGTATAAATAAAATGCTCACGTATATCTATAATTGATTCAATATCCTACATCGAAACGCTTTTTTTCTATATTCTTTGAACGCTTATTTTAAAAACTGCGGCTGCTTCTCAAAACGATTTTAGAGTCTCTTTCAATCCGTTCATCCTTTTACAGTGAGATGAACAGGGTTTCTTCCAAGCAAAGATTGCATATATATATATATATATATATATATATATATATATATATATATATATATATATATATATATATATATATATATATATATATATATATATATATGTATATATGCATGTTTGTATGTTTGTATGTGTAATATGGGAACACACAAACACACACATACATATATGTTCCCATATTACACATACACACATGCACGCACACACTTACACATATATGAATATACATGCATATGTATGTAATTTTTTTATATATTTATATACACATATAGACATATCACCTAACTTTCTATGATTATGTATATATAGTAATATATGTATATGTGTGTGCATGTATGTAACTATATATATATATATGCATGTATGTCTATATACGAATATGTTTGCATGTATGTATATGTGTATATCTATGTATGTATACTCACAGATGTGTGAGGGGACATATATATATGTATGTATATATATATATATATATATATATATATATATATATATATATATATATATATGTGTGTGTGTGTGTGTGTGTGTGTGTGTGTGTGTGTGTGTGAATATGTGTGTGTATACGTGTATGTATATGTGTATGTACGTATGCATATATGTGTGTGTATATATGTATATATGTTTGTGTGTGTATGTATATATATATATATATATATATATATATATATGTACATACTCCATTCCACCTGTGAGAACTAAATAGCTATCCTCAACACACATATCGACTTTTGACTAGAACACAAGAATAGTGATCATTCCTAGATTTTCCATTCGGTTATTCTTGATAGACTTAAATCTTCCCACCAAAACTTTCGGAGTCTTAAGGAGAAATATCTCCAAGAGGAAAGGCACTAATCATCTCCAAATGCAGTGCGCTCTTCAGATGTTATACAAAAGGTAGCAACTGAGCAAGAGTCTTTTTTGTGCATGGTGCAAATGATTGTACAGTAGCTGACCTAAATATATCATGCTCAAACACAGAACCTTGCGCACCACTGCGTAAGACCATCACAATCAACAGACACGGGATGGCTTCCTCTAACACCAACACAGTCATCACGCCGATATTTTAAATAAATATTGGGAGCCTGTTGCATTACAACAACAAAAGCAAAATTATTTTTCTGAGAAACCTTCCTGCAAGCAGTGAAGCCCTATGCATAGCACTCGTCGAAACTCATCTGAAGCCTGATATAGACGAATCAGAAGTACACATACCAAAATATACCTTACTGCGAACAGACAGAAGGGAAAGGAGCGGTAGTAGTGTTGCTGTATATATCCGTGAGGACCTCACACCTTAGGTCCTACTATCATACTCAAATTCAGTATGTGACACTAATTGTATACATAAGACAACACAATATAGTCATATGCAATACGTTTCGCCCACCGGATGTGTTCCTTTCTGTCGATGAGCATAGGCTCGAAACGTAAAAAGACTTTCTCACTTCCCGAGCGTTAAACTAATACATATGTTAGATGCATATGTAAGGTAATATATTTAATATTTCGTAGCTGTGAAGTGATAAGAGTCATTCAACGGCCTAGATGTTCGTGTTAAACAAGAAACCAAATCATGTCAAGCAATCTCAGAATTGCTTTGGTTTTTTCAATCACTCCTATTGCATTACAGGCAATAAATGCTGGCTTCTGTGTTCCGTTTAGAAAATTAACTCTAAATTTCAGAACTGTTTGTGTTTGTGTGTGTATGTGTGTGTATATAAATATATATACATATATATGCACATACACACACACTCACACTCACACATACACATGCACACATATATATATTATATGTATATACATACACACACACACACACACACACATATATATATATATATATAGACATATATATATATATATATATATATATATATATCACGGCGCCGTAATAAAAAAAACATTCACACCGAAAGCATATATACACAAACAGATATATGTATATATACATAAGTTTTTTATGTAAATGTACACACACACACGCACACACACACACACACACACACACACACACACATATATATATATATATATATATATATATGCAAAAACATACACACATGCACACGCATAGATATATGTAGACTCAAATATAGGTAAACACGCATTTATATAGGCATATATACATGTATATGTATATATGGTGAGACACACACATGTATATACATGCACACCATTCTCTCTTTCTTTCTCACTCTTTCTCTCTCACACACACACACATATACATCTACATGTGCTGTGTACATATACTATATCATACATTCTTGCGCGCACACACACATACATGCATGTATACATGTATGTTTACATACTTATGCATATACATGAAACGAACAGATCCGTGATAACGATACTAGGCAGGAAAGGAAGAAGGATGAGGGGATTATACGTAGAATTGCTTTAGTAAGTAGATCAAATAATACTTTCATCTTTCGTATCAAGTAATGATTCGAGAATGTTATAGTGCACAAGCTGCGTATTAAATGATTAAATTGTAATAACTCATAGCCTGAAAATTTACACAAACTCAAGCCACACAGCACTAAATAAGCATTTTGAAACATTCATATACACTTTCACGCTTATACACAGAAACGTAGATACGCAAATTCAAACACGCATGCGCATAACTGTGCTCACGAAACAAAGTGCATAGAAACACATATGTATGTCTCGCAACGTTTTAGCAGTTATGAAAACAAAACAAAACCAAATAGAAATAAGTGAACGAAATATGTCACATTTCCAAATTCAAACTGTGACATACATATATGTAGACATTTTCTTTTTATACTGAAACCGTATTGATGTGTAATGCGATTGATACTAATATAGACAATTCAAATAACGAACGATCAAACAAAATCGCATACACATGGGCACACACATATGCGCACATGAAGCCACGTGTATATTTATTTGTTTGTTTGTTTGCATGCATACATGTTAGTATGTATATACGTACATATACACACGCATACACACACACACACACACATAGACATATGTACACACATACATATACGCATATATATATTTATAAATACATGTATGTACACGCATGCATATACGCACATATATATGTATATATATAAGTACACATCTATATATACGCATACAAATATATAAAAATATATGTAAATATGCATTTATGTCATATATATATGTGTGTATGTGTGTGTGTGTATACATTTATCTCTCTCTCTCTCACTCTCTCTCTCTCTCTCTCTCTCTCTCTCTCTCTATATATATATATATATATATATATATATATATATATATATTTATACATATACACACACATATAAAATAGATAAGTATAGATATATTTATATATTCCATATCACAGAAACGTATGTATCTATGTATATATGCAAATATATCTATGCAAATATACATACAATCCTAACCTTTTGAAATTGATATTTGCACAGTGTGCAGTCTGTGCATGTGTGTATGTATATACATATATGTTTGTGCGATATGGAATAATGTATTTGAGGACAATACTACTGAAGAATAATCAGCAAATAGCAAACACAAAATATGATAAATCATTTAAAAAATATCAAACGCGAAAATAAACGACTTTTTTCATTATATATTTGAAAGGAAAGCTGTTCCTTATATAAACGAATAGTGTATATAGATATATTATGTTATAATATAATATAATATAATATAATATAGCATGATAATAATGCTTTCAAATTTAAACACAAGGCCAGAAATTTCGGTGGAGAGTATAAGCCGATTACATCGATCCATGTCCTCAGCTGTTACTTATTTTATCAAACCTGAAAGGGTGAAAGGCAAGGTTTAGCCCGGTGAAATTTGAACTCAGAACATAAAGACGGATGAAATGCCGCTAAGCATTGTTCCCGGCGTGCTAGCAAATCTCTCAGCTTGCTGCCCGCCTTGCAATAACAGTGATTTCAAATTTTGACACAATGTCAGTGGGTGTACACTGATAACAACGAGCCGGTGTTGTCCAATTAGATGAGAGGAATAACTGTATAAATTACCCCTCCCCAAATAGCAGCAGAATCTCTCATACCCACTGCTGGAATG
>NC_142935.1:26138030-26145530 GCF_046866305.1 Octopus bimaculoides
AATGAAACTATATATATATATATATATATATATATATATACATATATATATATACTAAACTACGCGTTACCGGTTGGGTCACGAGGAAACTCTGAGTTTCCCAGCAACGAAGTTTTGATTCTTATTTGTTTCTTTTTTAAACTTTTCCAGGTTATTTCGCATGCCTTCAACGAATGTGACATCGAAATCACGCGTAAACGGTTCCTTTCCCCAGAAAAGGAAATATTTCGCTGCTAATTCTTACACGTCTTGCTACCACGTAACAGGTATTTCGGGTCCTTTATCGCAAATAGCTATTATGTAGTAGCAGGGTGTGCTAGGAATAGCAGCCAAATCTTTGGATGTGAGATACGTTGAATCCACTCGAAAAAATCCTATGGAAGAAAGCTATTTCACACTGAGGTTTCGAGGTTACGAACGGGTCTTTTACGAAATATCTACCGTATTTCTAAAGTGATTTTCACTTTAGAATATTGTTTAAATATGCCAAAAGAAATTTTTGTAATGGTATTCACTTGAAAATAATTTTAAAAAACATTAAAATATTGTCTGTTGAAAGAAAGCTAAACTATGAATACTTACTGTTCAAACAACTTACATTTTTGAAATCACATTCACTTGAAAATATTTCTAAATTATTAAAATATTGTTTAACAAAAGCGAAAATAGAAACATTTACTGTGAAAAAAAAATCTTTTTTTTTGTTTGTTTTTTCGTTTTTAACTCATGGTGTCTAATAGAAAGATAAGAGTTTCTTCCTTTCCAGGACAAAGATTATTTTCGGAACATTTTCCCATTATGCACCGTTTTGGGTATTTTTACCCCCGAAAACCTTTAATATTTCGAAAACCACTTTACAGATTTACGCGAAACTTGTTTCATCCCATTCGTATTAATATTTCAGAGTAAACGTAATTCATCGTATTTTACCATTATGCGCTAGTTTGGTGAGTAACATTGCAAGCATGCAAGATTCAATCTGACTTTTAATAATATATATATATATATATATATATATATATATATATATATATATATATATATATATATATATATATAAAATATATATTTCTTTTATCTTTTATTTGTTTTAATAATGAGACTCCGGCTATATTGGGACGACGGGTTGAAAAATTTGTAGTCGATCGAATAGACCCCTGTATTTATTCTAACGAATCTCTTTCGCCGAACCTTTTAGTTACGGAGACGTAAACATACCAACACCGTTTGTCAAGTGGTAGTGGGAAACAAACACAGACACAAAGACGCGCGCGCGCAACGCACACGCATATACACACTCACACGTACACACGTTTCTTTCTACTAAATACAACTCATAGAGCGGTAGTTGGCCCGAGGCTATAGTAGAAGATACTTTGCCCAAGGTACCACGCAGTAGGAATGAACCTGGAAGCAAACGTCTTACAACACAGTCACACCTACGCTTATATACATGTATATCCCGAATCCTGAATAGAACCCAGATTAATGAAACAGAACAATGAATTTCTTCACTTTACAGAGAACGCAATCCACCATGCAGAATTCATTCAGATTGATGATTTCTTCATTTGCCGTTTTAGATATCTATAATTTATGTTGTCTCTTATATCCATTCACATGAATATTTTATATACTCTGCTAGTAAAGAGTTAAATCCGATTAGTACCACTCCAATGCATATTCCATTACGGAGAGAGCCAAAAGTTTCATTAATGCTGTGAAACAAAAGGCTTTCTTCTGCGAATATCTTCATAATAATAACTTTCAATTATTTTGCTATCATTGTATATGCAAAGTACTTATACCATCTCAGAATCCGAACTTTAAAAGAATCTGATTTACTGCCATTATTTCGATTAACCCAAACCATGACTTCTGCTTGGAACCCTCTCAAATGAGTTTTTGTGGCATTATTTAAAAGCGGTTAGCTGGCAGAATCATTAGCACGGCGGCCGAAACGCTTAGCAGTATTTCGTCTCTTTATGTTCTGAGCTCAAATTTCGCCAAGGTCGACTGTGCCTATCATCCTTCGGAGTCGATAAATTAAATACCAGTTGCGTACTAGGATCGATCTAATCGAACGCCACCCCTCACATCAAATCTTAGTCCTTGTGCCTATAGTAGAAAGGATTATGAAAAAAAGCAGCGAGCTAAGAAAAAATTTTTTAACGTAAGAACACTTCAAAGTAAATAATACTTGTGACGACATTTTTTGACATTGTCACAATACCTGTATCATCCTAAATAGTTCTTCACTGGGCTACATACAACTGTCCATGCGCAAATAGAAAATTCGAGAACAAACCTATTTTATTCAAATATTGACACTGAGATTTATTGTTATTGCAAAATCCGCTAGGAATGGAAACGGTAAACTTGTAAAGGTGAATAGCAGAATAGAACCAGGTCTCAGTTTAATTCATTCTACAATGACATGTTATTTGTAATGTTTCAATTGAGGTGTTCATATAAATGAGTTATTGGAATTCTCTTTCGATTGCAAAGCCCGTTAACCTTATTTAAATTTTGCAATCGAATTACAACATATCCTCTTTTTCATTTGAATTCATTCATGTTGCTATCCCAGAATGATCATCGCTTCGTTTTTGCTATTTTTGTTTCCTTTTCTCCACCTCCATCTTTTTTTTACCGATAGTAACTTCATTTGTCACTTGAGTGTTTTTTTTTTTTCATTGCAATGGTGTTTCTTTATCCACAATCTTTCTGCGTAGATAAAACAAAAGTTGTGTGAATACACTAAAGTGTTTAATACTTGTTTTATAATTATATAACTCCATACTAGTGTATTGTTGTTGGTTAAATCTTAAACTGTCTACCCTGTCTGCTGTGATAGGTATAAATATGTATACTAATAAAAATAAGTTTTCTCGGGCGAAACAATTAACATTTATGAAGATAAAATTATCTTCAGAGAAAACAGAAGCAATGCGCATTACGGATGAATGGTTTTTCTCTTCTGAAAGGATATTTTTTACCAATATTAATTTACGAAAACTGAAGAAACAAAAACAAAAAGAAAGTTTTCCAAATATAATTTTTTATAATATATAATACTTGCAACATAGCAAAAAAATCTCTTCCTATACATTACATATTATATGGTAAATAAACTAATTCAAGAGAATCATTCTAACAAACGATGTAGTAAAGTAAATCGTGTGATTTCTGGTAACCTTCATGAACTTAAACACAAGCATAATCATTAAAAATATATATATATATATGTACGAGGTGAATTTAGTTGAGAATATTGTTGAAGGTCAAAGCTTGAAACAAGCACACACACACACACACACACAAACACACACACACACACAATGTAATCTGAAATATTTGTTTCTATGAGCAACCATTGAAAAAAAAGTCTTTCTTTATGAACATAAACTTGTTATTTGTACTTCAGTTTTGTTTAACAATATTAATGTTAAAGTAGAAACTGTGTACAATATCCCACTTTAGTTTAATGGCTATGTCTAGCTTTACCGTGACTATAACATAATTCTTTCTAATTGTGGACTGAAAGTTAAATTCGACATCGGTGGAATTTGAACAGAGAACGTATAGATGGATGAAATGCCGCTAAGAATTTTGCTTTGCGTGCTAGCGATTCTTCCAGCTCACTGCCTATAATACAATACCTCTGACTATAATGTAATATGATATGGTATATTATATTATATTATATTATATTATATTATATTATATTATAATGTAGCAATAAACTGATTAGTTTAACCGATCGTACTTATTTAAAAAGTAATAATAAAGCTCAATTATTGTGCGCTGAATTTAATGTATCGAAACAGAAAAATAGAATAGCGAGTCTATTAGTGAGCAGCCAACAAAAATTAAGTTCATCGGCCCATTTATTGTTGCCATTTCATTTGATTATGGTAATTCGTTTAATAATTTAACAATGATCTCTGATCAACCTTAAACGCGCAGTGGTTTATAAAAGTTGTGCAAGTAATAGAGCATGTATAGAATCACTGAACTGGAATTTGAAAATTTGCACATATTTAGCTGGGGTTCCTTGAAAATGCAGGACCCTTAGCAAATGTTATTCTTGCAGCATGATTAATCAGGCTTTGCTAACACTCGCTTTCCGATGTGATTAGACACTTGTGAAACAACCTTACACGTTCTAACAGTTCTTTTGGCTTCATTTTTATTAATTTGTTTACAATATTCCACGACTAAGCTCCAATAAAAGGAAACACTGTGATGTTTCCTAGATTTATTTCGGACTGTTTTCTTCCTGTGTTGATCATCTACCGATTAACTGATCACTGAATACATCAACCAATTTGCCGGTACGTATAATGATACTAATTTCAGTGTTTCTCTCTATTTCTGATGTTTATTATAACTGAAGCGAAAAAAATGTCAGATGAGAGATTGAAAAAAAGTTAAGCCTCAGGCTGAGAGTGTTTGTAACTTTTGGTTTAAATAAATTAGATATAAAAAAATTAATCATAAATGTTGATAGTTCAAAGGAGGGTTGCTTGGTAGACTTCTGATAGTGCTTGACGAAATAATCTTCTGCGTTTAGCTACGTTATTTTACGTTCTGTGATGAAATCCCACCGCCAATTCCAATTTACAACGTCCGATAGCTGTAGAAAATGTATTCATCAAGTAGTAAGTCGATTTAATTCACTTTAGAACATCAACAGTTTTAATGACTTTTTTTTCTCTATATAATCATAGCTCAAGGCAGTTGTGAGCGTATTTTGTTGTCTTGCAATAAAGGAATTTAATACAAGGCAGCGAGCTGGTAGATTAATTAGTTGGACAAAACGTTTAGCATAATTTCTTCCGGCCTTATATTCAGAGTTCAAACTTCTCTGTAGTCGACTTAGCCGTTTGTCATTTCTGGTGGGGACGATAAAATAAGTACTAATTGAGCACAAAGATCGGTATTATCGACTATCCTACAAAATGTCGGCTTTGAGAATTCAACTGATATAGAAACAAGAACGTGATAATTCACGAAAGACATAATAATCCAATTGTCCATTGCTCTCTCTCTCTCTCTCTCTCTTCCACACACACACACACACACACACACACACACACACACACACACACATATATATATATATATATATATATATATATATATATATATATACACATACACTCTTTTACGTGTTTCAGTCATTTGATTGCGGCCATGCTGGAACACCGCAGGACTTATTCTTTGTAAGCCTAGTACTTATTCTATCGGTGTCTTTTGCTGAACCGCTAAGTTACGGGGACGTAAACACACCAGCATCGGTTGTCAAGCGATGTTGGGGGGACAAACAGACATATACACACACATACATATATATATATGCATATATACGACGGGCTTCTTTCAGTTTCCGTCTCCCACATCCACTCACAAGGCTTTGGTTGGCCCGAGGCTATAGTAGAAGACACTTGCCCAAGGTGCCACGCAGTGGGACTGAACCCAGAACCATGTGGTTGGTAAGCAAGCTACTTACCACACAGCCACTGCTGCACCTGTGTTTATATATATATATATATATATATATATATATATATATATATATATATATATATATATATATATATATATATATATATATATATATATATATATATATATATATATATATATATATATATATATATATATATATATATATATATATATATATATATATATATATATATATATATATATATATATATATATATATATATATATATATATATATATATATATATATATATATATATATATATATATATATATATTACTTGTTTCCGTCATTAAACCGCGGCAATGCTGGGCCATTGCTTTGATGAGATTTTAGTCGAATGAATCGACCCCAGTATATATCTCTTTTAAAGCCTGGTACTTATTCTATCGGTTCTTTTGGCGGAAGCGCTAAGTTACGGGAACATAAACACACCAGCAGTGGTTGTCAGGCTGTGGTGGCGGACAATCACGGACATAAAGACACAGACACAGATAAATATATATATATGACGGTCTTCTTTCAGTTTCTGTCTATCACTCACAAAGTTTTGTTCGGCCCGAAACTATAGTAGATGACATTTGTGTCAAGGTGCTACGCAGCGGATTTGGACTCTGAACCATGTTGTTGGCAAACGCGCTTCCTAATACACAGCCACTCCTGCGCCTATGTATATATATATATATATATGTACAGGTCATGCCGTCATCCGTATCACTGTCAATGATTACAGTAAAATATCGAACTGTTGACTAATCTTGCAAATTAACATCAAGAAATTAATCCATAATCACCTGGCCTTTTCGAATCACTAATAATTGCTGCGGATTTTTTTTCTTCAACTAAGGGAAGATATCAATTAATAAGGAACCTTTTGCGGACGCCATTCTGTACATTACCCTTGAACCTGTTTGGAGAATGCTTCATGTCTGAATGTTATGCCAAATTTGCTATTCGACTGAAGAATTGATGCTTGGAGACAGATAACCATGTCACAATGTGTTTATTTTTGCTCTATAATTTTATGAACGAATATATCTTTAAGGCTGAAATTTAAATATTATTGTAGTTGCAAATTTTGGAATATATTTAGGACTGATATAGAAAACAGGTGAACCAGGTAAAAGAAAATAACTGATTATCTCTAGGAAATCAATTTTAACGATATCACAATCAAAGAGAGCTATTTGAACATGTTGCGTTAATTTGAATTAGCAAATTATCGGGCGCTGGATAGTAGCAATTGAAAGATGAAGGATAAAGTTCAAAAATGTCAAATTGAAAGAAGCGAGTTGTATGCTAATAACTAAGATGATTAAATCGCCTAACGTCAGAGTTACTGATGTTATATCATGGTATGTTGGGAGCTTATCTGATAATATTATTAAAATTGTTAGCAATCATTTTGTTAACATATCTGATCTTGGAGATTGCTATAATTGTTTGAGCTGCATTTGAGGTTTGAGACAAAATTAGCTTTGGTGTCTTTAAATGTATGATTTTAAGATCAAATTCACGGCCTGTACATCAGACCATGGTTGGTGGGGAGAACGTGCTGAGGCTTTCATTCTGCAATGGGCTGAACATAGGCAATCCAAGTGCAATATATACTTGAGGTAAAGCGGCGAGCTGGTAGAGTCGATAAATTAAGTAGAGTTTGCGTACTGGGGTCGCTCTAATCATGTAACATGTTTATTTTGGGAATGTAATCACACAGTATACTGTTTGATAAATGTGCCAGAAACAGATACGGCATTCAAAATATGCATGCGAAATGACGCAAAGACATGTAACGTAATACATATTATAGATTGTCTGTCTTGGCTACTCTTTTTTTTTCAATCTATTTTGATTTATTTAGTTTTCTTAATAATTCTTGTGAATGTTGTGAGTCAAGAAAAAATAACTCCTTTCTACCATCAAATAATTCGTGCTCTAAAGGAAAAGGGTATATTCTATCCCAAAATATTTACGCGAGAAAAAAA
>NC_142935.1:26150530-26160530 GCF_046866305.1 Octopus bimaculoides
AATATATATATATATATATATATATATATATATCCAACCACGTGCTTTCACATACCAACTTTCTCACCTATATATATATATATATATATATATATATATATATATATATATATATATATATATATATATATATATATATATAACTTGAAAAATATGCAAACATATGCATAGTTCAGAAGAACACAAGCACTCAAGCGAAAGCGCACATACATAAGCAAAGTTATATAAAGCCTACATCAGCGTTCTTCAGTATTTCGCATATGGATTGCTAGGACACTCTA
The DNA here is from genome assembly GCF_046866305.1 of Octopus bimaculoides. Classification (NCBI taxonomy): domain Eukaryota; kingdom Metazoa; phylum Mollusca; class Cephalopoda; order Octopoda; family Octopodidae; genus Octopus; species Octopus bimaculoides. The sequence goes on from NC_142935.1 coordinate 26,150,812, forward strand.
CGGTCGAATAATCGATGAGTGGAACTCCGAACAAACAATGTTCTAGGCTACACCAGAGCTATAAACCTGCATTAATATAGTACTCCTTCCTACAATATATCAAACGATTATTCTTTCTTATTTAACTACACACACACGCACACGCACACACACCTATTTGTAAATATGTAGGTATATGTGTATGTATGTATGTATGTATGTATGTATGTATGTATGTATATATATATATATATATATATATATATATATATATATATATATATATATATATATATATATTAATATAGACAGCAGTTTGCAATGTTTCACCTATAAGGAAAACTATAATTGTCACTAAGTGTGACTAGAAACACCTACATTACAAGAAATAAGAGGTAAATGGTCTAATGCTATAGTCAAAGCACATGATTGTAGACAAATATGCTGACAGAGACTGTAATCGTCCGAAAACACCTTTTGAGAATTATATATATATATATATATATATATATATATATATATATATATATATATATATATATATATATATATATATATAGATTTATGTATATAGATCTGGAGCACCGTCTTTAGTCGAGCAAATTGACACTAGGGCTTATTCCTTGTAAGCGTAGTACTTATTCTATCGGTATCTTTTGCCGAACCGCTATGTTACAGAGACCTAACACACCGACATCGGTTATCAGGTGATGGTGGCGAAACAAACACAAGCACACACACACATACAAGCACACACATGTGTTTGTGTGTATATATACAACGGGATTCTTTCAGTTTCCGTCTACCAAATCCACTCAAAAGGCTTTGTTCGGCCTATATTAGAAGACACTTGCCCAAGGTGCCACGCAATTGGACTGAACCCGGAACTATGTGGTTGGGAAGCAAGCTTCTAATCACACAGCCTCTCTTGCGCCTACACAAACAAGCACACACACACACACACACACACACACACACACACACACACACACACACACACACACACACACACACACACACACACACACACACACACACACACACACACATTACGGCTGAAAATAGAAACAAAAGAACGTGTCGTTCCGTGTTGGAGATTGCTAAAGCGTTTGCTAAGTGCATTATTCTTTAAGCACAACTCCAACGGTTTCGTAATAGTAATCGCAGGAGAAAATGAAGAGAGATAAAGAAGTGACGAATTTCGAAGAAACAAGCTAAGATTACCCGATGAAAAATAAGGCCAAATTCGGCATCAGTTTACGCTGCGAAGAGAAAAAGATGTGGTGTTATCTGTAGCAAGTGCGAGAGAATATGCAGGTGTTATATTCAGGGTGTCCACAAGGTTTGGGTACACGGAGTAAATAAAATCATAACAATTAAATATAAGAAATAATAATTTCTTAAAGTATGTGTTAATCCCCATGTACCCGGACTTTGTGGACACCCTGTATGTGTTAATTTAGCACTTTTAATCTGCTCCACGATTTGATATCCTAGTATTCTATGAAAAGGACGTATGCTACGCGGCAACGAAACTTCAGTTAATGTGGAGCTGAGTAAAACAGTTATACATACACATATATAGACACGTAATACATACATATATATGTGGAGAGAGAGGGAGAGAAAGAGAGAGAAGCAGAGAGAGAAGCAGAGAGAGAAAGAGTCTGGGAGAGTGCGAGAGGGATAGAGATATTTTTATACGTATACATATATAGATATATATATATGTTAAATCTCTGAACGAGGTATTAACAGTAACTGCACGATAAAGTGAAGTATATTTGCCACTTAAATGTAGCTGACCCCAAGGGGTGGATGTTACTGTTGCTTTTAGCCCCAGGAGGACATCTCCTCCAGCTGGCTATCGACACACATCTGTGTCCTGTCTGTATTTGCCAAGGGAAGTTATCTTTCCCATCTTGATCTACGATACGTACGTACTCGAGTTTCAGGGTTATTTCCCTTCTTCAGCGTACGACAATCGCCGACCTTCGATGCAAAAGATAATTCTTGGCAAATATATGTAACTTTTTCCAGTGAAATTATTCACTGATATCGAAAAAGTGAAAACAAGCAATGTTAAATCTCTGAACGAGGTATTAACAGTAACTGCACGATAAAGTGAAGTATATTTGCCACTTAAATGTGGCTGACCCCGAGGGGTGGATGTTACTGTTGCTTTTAGCCCCAGGAGGACATCTCCTCCAGCTGGCTATATATATAGATATATATATATATAGATATATATATATATAATTATGTGTATTTCTTCTATCTTAATGAATAAACATTCTTCTGATAGAATAAATGGGTTAATAGAAACCAATGTAGCGAAGAACACAAAATAACTGTGGTTAGCTCCTGTTTTTAAGGCAGGAACTCCTTGAAATTTTGGGTATTTGAGTATATTTAAGAATTTAAGGATTGGAGAAAACGCATGTTATAATTGCATACTTTATTCCTACATATGTTTCAAAGGATTACAACCTGTGTGATCCATAGGGATCTTTGATATTCCCTGATGAGAAGGTTACAATTTTAATATCAAAGATACCTATGGATCACACAGGTTGTAATCCTTTGAAACATATGTAGGAATAAAGTATGCAATTATAACATGCGTTTTCTCCAATCCTTAAATTCCTAGATATATATATATATATGTATGTATTACGTGTCTATATATGTGTATGTATAACTATTTGACTCAGCTCCACATTAATTGAAGTTTCGTTGCCGCGTAGCATACGTCCTTGTCATAGAATACTAGGATATCAAATCGTGGAACAAATTAAAAGTGCTAAATTAACACATACAGGGTGTCCACAAAGTCCGGGTACATAGGGATTAACACATACTTTAAGAAATTATTATTTCTTATATTTAATTGTTATGATTTTATTTACTCCATGTACCCAGACCTTGTGGACACCCTGAATATAACACCGGCATACATACACACACCACATACACACGCACATGCGCACAGACACAGGAGAAAGGAGAGAGAGAAAGGCGAGAGTGACACTCATGAACGTTGTGACATGAACTGTGTGAATATTACTTACTCGACCTGTTGTTACATTGACTGTGGTACTCGTAGTAATTACAACCGAAACTGAAACGAAAGAAAATAGTATCATCATCATCATCGTCATCATCATTAATATCATCATCATCATCATCATCATCATCATCATCATCATCATCATCAACAACAACAACAACAGCGACATCGGTGGTTAATATGTACAGCTCGCTAATACCAGCCAGATATGCTTATCGTACGCTCTTACTTCATTTTCTTGTTTCAGTCATTTGGCCGTGGCCATGCTGGAGCACCGCCTTTTGTCGAACGAATCGATTCCAGGACTTATTCTTTGTAAGCCTAGTACTTATTCTATCGGTTCTCTTTTGCCGAACAGCATTGGTTGGCGGGGGAGGGGCAAACACAGACACACGAACATATACACACACATACACACAGACTCACACAGACACACACACACACACACACACACACACATACACACACATATAATCAAGGATAAAATCTATATAAGATATTATCAAATAGCTACCATGTAAAAACCCATTCTGTTAAAAATTAATACAAAGTATTTTAATTTTATAAATATAATTATGCTAAAGGCAACTCTTGAGTAGCGCAACATGCTAAAAGAAGACGCCATATAGGTATGTATACATACGAGGGTATGCTGAAAAGTTCTTGGCCTCGGTTAAAAGAAAATACAAGAGGATCAGTTAATAAGGTCTTTATTCAGCATATTTCCATCTCAGATTCACACACATATCGTAGCGTCGCTTCAGTTTTTCCCAAGCGAGACCCTTAAAGCCAGGATCTTTTCAGTACCCCTTCGTATATCTGGCAGTTTTTCCTTGTTCATATATAATCTCAACATCGTGTATTAGATAACAACTGTTACCTCACTCAAATGCATACCTTTCACTATATTCAAATATCGTAGTTACTCTGTCAGTTTTGCCTGCAACATTTTCACAATTGACAATTAATTTCCTATGCACCACGGCATCGGAATAATTGTGACCCTATCATTATTTAAGCTACATAGCCGCTCGTTATATTTCTTGTGAATTTCTAGCTATTTTCGCATTATCTCACGAAAACCTTATACAGACTTAGTAATTCTAATACCTAAAAATCAGCGTAGACAATAAATTGTTGATGGGACTAGGAAGACCGAAATATTTCGTCTTAAAAATAAAGAAAAGATTTCTATTGCATTTATGTCTAATTAATCCACGATATCATTCTGTTACAGCCTACGCGTGTGACACTTTAAACAAACGCTAGCTGAGTTCTGAAACGAAAGACTAATCTTAAAACAACTGGATGAGCAATTTTAAAAATGTCTTACATGTATACACAAAAACATACATATAATACATGATGACTGAAATTCGATTACAAGGCTTGATTGTTCGCTTAAAGCAGTTCAAATGTGGCTTTCAACTCCTGCTAGGGATCTACACCCATTGGCATAGAATTGGTAACGATGGACTGCTCCTGCAGCCGGTGTTCAGAGAGCTTATCAACCACGCTGCCACACTCGTTCATTCAGTCATCTTCTTTGAGTTCAGGAAGTTGTCTTAATTGGTCCCGAGTTGATTTCCCCCTCCACTCACACATATGTATGTATGTATGTATGTATGTATGTATGTATGTATGTATGTATGAATGTATGTATGTATGCCATTATTCAGTTTTATTTCAAGATTTCTTGTCAATAGATAAAGAGCCGGTTTCTAACCTATATCTAAGGCTCTATCTATCTATCTATCTATCTATCTATCTATCTATCTATCTATCTATCTACCTATCTATCTACCTATCTATCTATCTATCTGTCTGTCTGTCTGTCTGTATGTCTGTCTGTCTGTCTGCCTGCCTGTCTGTCTATCTATCTATCTATCTATATGTCACACGCATATATATGTATTTTGAAATCCACAACTAAGCGGGCCTGCAGTTGTAACTTTTGCACTACCACTGCTGACGAATATCAGCCAAATGCACTTCTCCCAGACACTGTATTAGCATATTAACATTTGCTAAAGCTTAGCCACACCATAGTAAACCAATACTGTTGATAGATTATGTGTTCCATGTTGAAAATTGTTAAAGTGTTTGCTGTGTGCATTACTTTTGAAACGCATTTTCAATAAATTTGATAACATAATCACAGGGGAAAATGAAGAGAGATAACGAAATGACGACGAATTAGAAGAAACAAGATAAGATTACCAGAAGAATAATTTAAAATTCGGCATGAATTCACGTAGCGAAGAGCAAAAGATCTGGTGTTATCTGTAGCAAATATGAGGAGGTATACTTTCACGAAATTTAGCCCCTCAGCACGGTTTATGCAACAAGAATGGAGGTTATTAATGTTTGAGATATATGCATAGAAGCAAATTTGATTAATAATGCGCGGTCATGATGAAGTGTTTATTTAATACTGCTCTTATACTATGGATTATTCTGTGCCAAGATGGTGATACCTATTTACCTTCCCATTTATAGACAAGGATAGGTTTCATTCAATGACTAAACCAATCTCAATGATAAACATAGAAGGTTCGATTACCTGTACGTGCGCAAGAATTATATCATATAAAATATTATGCAGCTTTCTCTAGAGCGCGTTCGCATTTAGATATACACGTAAATAAAAAAGATAACAGCTCTTTAAGTAGAAGCAAGCAGAGTATGACAAAGAATATAGTTTTCAATGTTGTTTAATCTTAAGACTGCTACTTCAATATTGCATACTTGAGATTTGAACCATCCCAATTCTGCTCACAAAATAAGTGAATCTGAGGCTTTAGAAATTACATTTACGAAAGCGGCCTCACAGTGGGATCAAACCAGAAACGTCAGACATGCACAACTCGCCTCCTGAGTTTCGTTTGCCATACAGTATGTGCGATTCTTTGTTTACTCATCTACGGTACTCTACGTAATTTCTTTTAATATTTAATTAATGTTTTCTACATTTCAGTACTGTACTGTATTTTTATTTATTAATTTATTAATTTTTAAAGCGTGAAAATGCATATTTTACCGCAGAAATAATTAAAATCTAAAAAAATTATAAATACCTATCATCTGCAGAAACCCGCGATTTACTGAGGAGTTCGCGATATATTAGCCTAAAATTACTCACCGTATTTCTCACTTTCTCTCTTTTTTTCCACTCTCTCTCTCTTTTCCCTCTGTTTCACTCTCTCTTTCTCTCTTTCTTTCTGTGTGTTTGTGCATATGTATATATATATATGTACATATATGTATTTGTACACACACACACACACACACACACACACACACATATATATATATATAACGTGTGTGTGTGTGTGTGCGTGTTTGTGTCTGTGTGCGTGTGTATGAAAGAAGCTATATGCTGGAGTGTGTATATGCACGCAAATATGAATAATTGAATTCACTAACCATGTAATATACACGACCTTTTGGCGTACAGAAAGACGTGTCTCTTTAAAATAATCAATAAATTTACAACAACGACAATTACAAACTCAGCGACGTCTATTCATTGGCCAGTACATATCTGCTCTCCACTATTTCACTATCTATCACCCATATCCGCTCATGTTTCAACGTGAAACCATGGTATAGATTTATCACTCTATTAACCATTACACACATAATCATTGTACAAGTACGCGTAGACACACAAGTGCACGCACACACACAGAGACACACACAATATCTATCTATCTATCTATCTATCTATCTATATATATATATATGTGTGTGTGTGTGTGTGTGTGTGTGTGTGTGCATATATATAAATGTGTGTGTATGTGTTTGTGTGTGCGTGTTTGGACGCAGAAACTTGTAGCGATAGACATATATTTATTGATGAACTTAAAATTTTTCACTGTCTACATATCAGAGATGAGCTGTTAATAGGATTAAAATTTTCCGGAATATTAACTTTATATTTATAGGATATTGATTTTTTTAAAATACTGCTATTACTTTGGCGGTCTCTGCTGTTGGAATGAAGTCACACTGTGGTACCAAATGATTGGCTTCATTTGTATTCTGTCCCATTATTTATTCTCACGTTGTCGTGAAGCAAATTGCACAAGTATGTAAAGGGAGATAAATTAGGTGGAACAGATATATAACGAAATATTGTTCGAGGGACAAGAAACCCCTAATCTTATAAAAATAGCAGCTGAATCCTCCTAAGATCACACTCTGCCGTCTTAAAATATTGAGTTTTGAGCAATATGGTTTTGGGTTGCATGTGTATAGGAAAAAGACCGTGTGACAAGAACTAGACTATATTTGAACATAGGTTGGCTGGTTCTGAGTTGACCTGGGAGTAAACATCAATCACACAACATTTTAAAGTTTTTGGTCTAATTCCCATTGAGGATTTCTGAGTTGATGATTTAGTGAATATAGACACTGTTATGATTTGTTTATCATTATAATGGCTGCGAGCTGGCTGAATGGTTAACATGCCAGGCAAAAAGGTTAACAATATTTCAGCCGTCTTCATGTTCTGAGTTCAAATTCCGCCGAGGTCGGCTTTGCCTTTCATCATTTCGGGGTCGATAAATTAAATATCAGTTGCGTATTGGGTCGATGCAATCGACTGACCCCCTCCTCAAAATTTCGGGCCTTGTGCTTAGAGTAGAAAAGATTATAAAGGCGGCGAGCTGGCTGAATCGCTAACATGCCGGGCGAAAAGCTTAGCAGTATTTCGTCCGTCTTTACGTCCTGAATTCAAATTCCGCTTAGGTCGACTTCGCCTTTCAACCGAAAAATTAAGTACCAGTCAAATACTGGGGAAGATGTGATCGACTTACCCCCTCCCTCAAAATTTCAGACTTACCCCCTCCCTCAAAATTTCAGGCCTTGTGCCTACATTAGAAAGGATAATTTGTTTATTATTATAAGATTTGAATGCAAAGCTTCTAGTTCGAATGCAGTCGGTTGCTATATATTCTGTCGGGACACTAGAAGAGACATTGATGACGATCTGTAGTCAAGTGGATTGAAATGAAGTGTAGAGGTAAATGTTACAGATACATGCTCTAAAACCGAGTCTATTAGTTTGGTAATTATTACACCATATTATGTCGAAGACCAGAACTTATTATATTGATTTCAAATGTTGGCAGAAGGCCAGTAAGTTCTGGGAAGGGGATATGTCGATTACATGAACCCCAGAAAGGATTATTATAAAGCGAGTACAAGGCGACGAGCTGACGAAATCATTAGCACAAGAACAAAATGCTTTAAGAAACGTTTGTGTGTGTTGTGGAGATATTTTCATGTACGTAATGATCAAGTGGATCATCTATTTTTATGATATTGGTTTCAAAATTTTACATAAGGCCAACAATTTTAGAAGTGGTCAAGCATTGTTCAACTGCTACTTATTTTATCGACCCCAAAAGAATGAAAGACTACGTCAACCTTGGCGGAATTTGAACTCAGAATGTAAAAACGGACGAAATGCCGTTAAGCATTTTACCCGGCGTGTTAATAATTATGCCAGCTCTATGCCTTCTGGAATTTATAATACCAAAATATTCTTAACAACACTACGGGAATATCCATGTCAAATTTGAGTTGCTTCAACTGGATATCATCTCAAGAGGCTTTTTGCAGCTTCAAACGTAATATATGGAATTTGTTCCATTCTGGTTTCGAAATGTGTTTCTCAGACTGTCCGAATATCATATGTAGAACGCAAAAACATTTTAGCTTCTGTAAAGAATCGAAACTGCTACAACAGCTCATCAAAACAAAGTGCTCGGGTGTGGTACTAAATCAGGTGGCACACTCTATCATGCAGATACACACACACACACACACACACACACACACAACAAACACATGCAAGCCCCCCCCCCCACAAATACATACAACAAGTAAACACAAGCACATAAGCACACGCACTCATGCATACACACATGACACACACTCTGTCTGTCTGTCTCTCCCTCTGTCTCTCTAACAAACACACACACACACAAAGCACACGCATACACACGTGCACACACACACATACACGCACTCACGCACATCATACATACAAGCACACACAAGCACATACACACAGGCATGCATACATATACAACACACGCTCTCGTTCAATCTCTCTCATCCATACACACACACACAAACACACAGAAAACAAATCTCACTCACACACAAACGCCATCGCGCATATGTACAGAGAGACACCAAAAGCATAAGAGTCCGAGAGGGAAAGCTGAGTGATTTAATAATTCGCCCGCTTTAGCACCACAACATGGCATTAATGTTAAATCATTTGGAAGCATTTTGGCCTGGTCTTTTTCCTTCGATTTTCCCTCCCTTCCTTTCTACAGTCGTTGAGTCACATAAAAAGGTCATGATGGCTATCCATTCTTTTCTGATTGAAATATATATATATATATATATATATATATATATATATATATATATATATATATATATATATATATATATATATATATATATATATATGTATATATATATATATATATATATATATATATATATATATATATATATATATATATATATATATATATATATATATATATATATATATATGTATATATATATATATATATATATATATATATATATATATATATATATATATATATATATATATATATATATATATATATATAGATAG
>NC_142935.1:26165530-26170530 GCF_046866305.1 Octopus bimaculoides
ATTTATATACAAATAGGTGATCATGTTCGTAGCTAGAAATTTTCTTATGAATTGCAATGTATCTGCAAGTATTTACCAATTCCATTGTTAAATATGCCAATGCGCTACCACAGCGAAACATATTTCTTTCCGAGACACTTATAAAGCTCTCTGCAACTATTAATATAGGATCGTCTGTATTATAATGAATAAATCGATGTTTGTATTTCTTCATGTTACTACCATTTAAACTCCAGTAATATTTGGCTAATGAAATACAATGGTAGTTTCTTAGTATCTGGGGAATAAGTGTCTGCACGAATTCACAATTACCGTTTTACTATTATATATTCTGTACGATAAAACCAACGTAGTATTTTAAAGGGGTTTTTAACCAGTACTATCCTGATTTGTGGAAAATCTATTTTGATAGAGCAGATATTACTGTTGTTTCTATTCCATGGAGGAGAGAGATTTTGCAAATTCTTACAGGAAGGAATTCTTCTGTTTACTGGCTTAGGAGACACCGAATGTTTTGGAGATGTAGCGCATCATAATATCCCAAGTGTTTTAATTAAAGGTCGTGTGATATGCCTCCACCGCGTGTCTTTAGCGGTTTGTTTGAATTCAGAGTGGAATTGTTAACATTATGAATTTCCTTCTTTCTACTAGGATGCAGTCTTTGTCTCGCCGTCGAAATGTATCTTCGAGTCTTTTCTATAAGTATTTCCACTCATTCTTCTGATGAAATTTCTGGTCTAGCACCCTCTGTCAAGACCTTCAGACGTGTCATCAGTTTTTATTCCTAGGCATATCATTACTCTATTGAGCTTCTTAGGCATAAGTTCTTTTCTTCTAATAGTTCCTTTCCTCGAAGCGCTGCTTCCAGTAACTCACTGTCAATGCCTTGTTTTACTCGAGGTTATGATATTTAAAACTTTAATCTTTCCGTCAGTTTATTTTTCTTTTTTGCTGTCGCTTACCCTCAGTGGTCTCGAGATGTGCTTAGGACAAAATCATTAAAAGCATATTCATGCGATGCCTAATGTTGTCTTTAAATTTGTAGATGGATTCGTAAAGCGAATTCACAGTATATACACGAGACAGGAACAGACAAAATAAATCTTCAGACTCTTTCACTCTATGTTTAATAGATTTTGTGTTGACAATATTATTCAGCAACCTAACAAATCAAATAAAGAACGATCAAATAAAGATGAATTGCAGAAAAAAAATCATATTTAAACAAATACATTCTATTTCTTTATAGTATTTGTTAGCAAAGACTGCCCGTATAAAATATATCTCATCTTATTACAATACTTCATCTATTTCTTTTGTCATATTTTCAGTTTTGTTTATTTCAACCCATCTTTTCTCTCTCTCTCTTTCTCTGCTGCAGTTTACATGACAGAAGAAGAAAAAAGACAAAATCAATAAATACTTGTCTCTATCTTTCCATTATTCCATTTCTACCGAGTTGTTTTCTTTAATGATTAATTAATTTTTTTTTTTTATTATTCTTGATCAAAGACGAAACTGATTTTATAGGGAAGCGGAAAAATTGTATTTATCGGACTTGTATTGTATTACAGTATTTGGGGTAAATAAAGAAGTTATTATTATTATTATTATTATTATTATTATTATTATTATTATTATTATTATTATTATTATTATTATTATTATTAAATATTATTATTATTATTATTATTATTATTATTATTATTATTATTATTATTATTGCTTTTACTTGAAAATACTGTATGTTACATTAGTTTAAAGGGTTTGGTGACAAACAGTCTTGGCCACTCTGAAGAATAAATTATTCCTCTTTTCTGCAGGCTGGTAATGTGGCTCTCACTTCCAGTATCATTTCAGTCTCTTAGGTAGGAGTTTGGTTGTTGAGCCAAGTGTGCCAATTACCAGAGGAACAAATAACTTCTTTCTACATTCCTTTTGCTCCTCTGGCAATAGATTCTTCTTCTCCAGAAAGCTTTACACTTCATCTGCTATGAAGTCAGTTACTTATTTCCTGATGGTAGACCTGTTATACGTCCATAACTGAATTCTCTTCCCTTTTCTTCGACCTTCTGTATTAGTCACTTCTTTTGTCACCTATATTCTATAGTCAGTAAGAAAAAAATGTATATAGTTGTGTATACTTGGATTTGAGTCAGAGTCCCGGAACATCATCTTTCTAATTTGATATTTTCTTAAGTTTCACTTTCCCTTTCTCATCTATATTGTTTTTAGTTCTTATTGTTTTGCTTTGTTTTTCATGGAAAAAAAAAAGAAGCTGGTTGAAATCCAGAGCATTTCGTTCCTGGAGAAGAACGTTTGCTGCGGGTACTAAGAGGTAGAACAGAGGTACAGACAGATCATTACATATGTTGGTCACCATGGATGTTAAAACTTGCAGTTACCTATACGAAAGGGTGTAGAGATAAGTTGCTGGGAGATTGAAGAGTTATAGCGAAGACACCATGAACTCTGGAACCAGTATGAAGTACGATGCTGAATCAAATTATCTGGCTCGTTTCTCTATTTATTTAGCTACAAATACTTACGAATGCTTACACAAATGTATAGATTCATATTTATTTATGTGTTGTTATGATCTGTATGTATCTGCACGCAGATGTATGTATATATATATATATATATATATATATATATATATATATATATATATATATATATTATATATATATATATATATATGCGTGCGTGTGTTTGTGTGTGTGTGCATGTATCTATGTTTGTATTTATATATCATAAATACATACATATATATATACGCCCGAACTCAGATACACGCACACACCATATATATATATATATATATGTATACATATATATGAATATATATATATATATATATATATATATATATATATATATATATATATATATATATATATATATATATATATATATATATATATATATATATATTTAAGAATTTAAGGAATGGAGAAAACGCATGTTATAATTGCATACTTTATTCCTACATATGTTTCAAAGGATTACAACCTGTGTGATCCATAGGGATCTTTGATATTAAAATTGTAACCTTATCAGGGAATTCCCTGATGAGAAGGTTACAATTTTAATATCAAAGATCCCTATGGATCACACAGGTTGTAATCCTTTGAAACATATGTAGGAATAAAGTATGCAATTATAACATGCGTTTTCTCCATTCCTTAAATTCTAAAATATACTCAAATACCCAAAATTTGAAGGAGTTCCTGCCTTAAAAACAGGAACTAAACCACAGTTATTTTGTGTTCTTTGCTATATTGGTTTCTATTAACCCATTTATTCTATCAGAAGAATTTTTATTCATTAAGATAGAAAAAATACACATAATTATATATATATATATATATATATATATCCATAATATACATGCACATACATACACACACAGATATGTATATATATATATATGTATATATATATATATATATATATATATATATATATATATATATATATATATATATATATATATATATATATACCTATGTATGTGCATGCATGTGTGAGTGTGCGTGTAAACACACTCATACAAATACACACGACTCTGATAATTTGAATATTCACCGGAATAAAAATGAATATTCAAAACTGTTATTCTTCTAACACAGAACAGATGTGACAGTAGAGCTTCATTTCTGTCTGTGAACAATATTACTAATTTTTAGAATCATTACTGTAGACTAACAAGTGTACAAGTACAGACTAATTTGTGAATTCTACTTATCTCTAAATACTACAATAATATTGTCTGAGAACATTTAAAGTATTTCTCCTTCAGTCAATACTGTTATATAAGTTTCTTACTAGATATTTTTCTTTATATAGAATACGTTCCGGCTGCAATTAGGGGCGAGTTTTCTGATATGACAAGTGGCCAAACCACGATTATTAACACACTTAAAGAGAAGAAGACAGAGTAGTTTATTGTCGAAAATGTATGTAGGCTATTCTCAGAGCTCTATATCGCAGCCACTTCCTGTAAAACCATTTTGATGAGTAAATTGTGATAGAAAGAGATGCATCAGCAAGAAAGCCGAAAAGAAAACTTTAGCTCCGAGAAAACCATGAGAAATGTGTAAGGAAAATAATTTACAGAAGCAGGATCTTGTACACGAAAAACTGCTACGTACAGACGATGTCAAGAGACGGAATGTAGCAGCCAAACACCTGGCATCAGTTCTATTCGCAGTGAAAGACAGCGAAGTAGATGTAAGGGTCAGATGTTGGGTAGTGACCTTAGGTCTTGTTTCCTAATCAGAACAAGTTTAATATGCCACAGGGAAACTAAGATACTGTGCTTACAGAGGACTGGAGATAGAGAGTGAGAGATAGAGAGATAGGGGAAGTGAGAGAGATATTGAGAGAGAAAGAGAGAGAGAGAGAACCTACCATTCTGGAGGCCAGTAAATACCCAACGGGCCACTGCGTTTCCACAGAGTCATTATGAACTTAGAGATCCACCCAAAGGTTTTGGGGTAGTCTATACTTTCCTCATTCGTTAGGATAATTTGGTGATGCAGAATCTGCTTTGCAAGATATTACAGATGTATACAGCATCAACAGAACTAAACCCTAGTTTTCTTATACAATCAAGATGCTTCCTTGGCGAGACAGTTAACCTGAATTAATCCCTAAAAAAGATCTACTGGGTATAGTTCAAATGAATCCAGCTTGCTTTCTAGTAATCAGATTTAACTGAAGGGGCTGATACAGGAGACCCCAAGACATTCATCACGAAATAACTAGTGTCGTAAGTTTATCTCTTCTCAGCCATTATGTATTCAACCAGGTATTTGAAGCTAAATGATATCCAAAGAAATGCTAATCAAAACTCCTTATTACGGAAAGATAATTTAACAATTTACTAATCTTTTATCACCTTGCTCTGCTGTAATCAAATGTGAACGGTGAGATAAGAGATATTATAAACTAATGTACCAACATCGTACCCTCTATCCATCGTTTTGTTTCTC
>NC_142935.1:26175530-26178030 GCF_046866305.1 Octopus bimaculoides
ATCGCCACTGCATGGTGCCAAAGGATCCGTCCACTGCATCTCACATAAGAACGAGATACTGCAGCAGCCTCGGTTTCAGAGGACCTCAACTCTTCAATGCCCTGCCAAAACATTTGAGAGACATGCAAGACATGGATGCGGAGGTCTTCAAGACAAAACTTGACACATTCCTCTCCACGATACCAGACGAACCAATGGCTCGTAATGAGACGCAGTTTAGGGCAGCTATGTCAAATTCTCCTATACATCAGATGTGCCATCAAAACTCTTAATTGGACCATGTCAGGTGGGGGAGAAGAGCCATGCAAGGAACGTGAAAATCACGGTGGTGCACCAGCATGACCGCAGCCACTTGGCTGAAACACATAAATAAATAAATAAATAAATAAATATATATATATATATATATATATATATTTTTATATTTAATTTTTATATATTTTTATATTTACTTTTTATGTATCTTTATGTGTTTTTACACATCGTATTTATGTGTTTTTTACACATCGTTTTCATATATATTTTTTATATTTTATATGTATCTCCATTGCATTTACTTTTCTCCTTTCATATCTACATCTTTTATATTGACTTCTCTATGTATTTTCTATGTACTTATTATATTCTGTTTTTTTTTGTTTTTTTTTTATATATGTGGGGTAGATGAGACCCATTAGCCAAGTGAAGGCAACTCTTCTAGGAGAATGACACTCCGACATAAAACCAGGTTCATGACTTTTGTGGGAGCAGACTGGGCTCTTTTTTTTTTTTTTTTTTTTGAGGTCGTGGTTAGGACAACCAGTATAGGAGAATAAAACTCCGAATTCAAATTGATCTACCACTGCTGGCTTGCAGTCTCCTTTTGAGGAAAAGCCTAGGAGAGGATACTCTGATATAAAACCTGCAGTCAACTTAGTACTAGTCATCTTGCTCTCGCTTGTCACTGGATTATACTATTTTGACCTAGAGAGTGGCAAAGGTGTTGTACAAGCGTTTGTCACTAAAATCCAATGAAGTACAGATGTCCCCAACAAGACAAAACACTGTCAAATCACAGTCATCTTAGTATGACCCGAGAATAAAATAGGGAAAAGAAACAGAGAGAGAGGAGGGGGAAGGATGGATGGGGGGAGGAAGGAAAGGGGACCGAGAAGAGCGGGAGAGGAGAGGAAGAAAGAAGAAAGGAGGAAAGAAAAATCCTGTGGCGATGGAGGAGTGGCGACGTATGCAGACTTGACCGGTTGGAAGCATACAGTTACAAATCTGCACATAAGGCAGCAAGGTTCTTATCTTAACATCGCTAACATGTCTTCATGGACAGGGGCTGTTTTCGGTGGAGAATCCTGTGTCTGAGCAGCCCTTTTAAGGAGAACACTGCTCACCTGGATATACTGGGAAGGTGCTAGAAAAGGTGCATTAAAAATTGTCTGTCCGCACTCTGCTGGTTAGTTTACTGCGGCTAACGGTGGTTCAATATAGCAGGAACGAACGAAGAAATATAAGCAATAATAAAAAGTATGCGAGGAAAAAGGTTTTACTTAACTTGGCATGCTGGAATGTGAGAACTCTCTTGGATCGAGCGGATAGGCCTGAAAGAAGAACAGCTCTAGTAACTAAGGAGCTGAGACGTCTTAATGTTGATATTGCAGCTCTATCTGAAACAAGATGTTCAGGTGAAGATCATCTTGTTGAAAGAGCAACCGGCTTCACAGTGTTCTGGGTTGGGAGGCCAAAGGGAGAGAAAAGGGAGGGTGGTGTTGGGTTTGCAATTAGAAGTAATTTACTGAAAGACCTAGAACAACCACAAAGTATAAATGACCGTATGATGAAACTCCGGATCCCTCTCTCTTGTGGACGCTTTGTGACTGTTTTCTCCATCTATGCTCCCACACTCTCAGCAAATGAAGAAAATATCCATGCATTCTATGAGGAACGTAGAAGTAGTATCCTCTCAGTCCCTCTGAATGAGAAGTTTGTTGTGCTCGGCGACTTCAATGCACGTGTTGGCAGGGACAATAGTGCTTGGAATGTACTTGGGCGGTATGGAATAGGCAAGGTGAACAAAAATGGTTTACACCTGCTACAAATATGCTCTGAACTAGGGTTGGCTGTTGGGAACACATTTTTTCACCATAAGCTGAAACATAAAGTCACCTGGAGCATTTTTCGGAACTTTTCCGTAATCCATCTGTAGTGAACATGGATGTCATAAATAATATCCCCCAAAAGTGATAATGCAACACATGGACGATGCGCCTTCCATTGAAGAAGTAAAACTGGCAATACGGAAACTGAGATCCAACAAAGCTCCTGGGCTGGATGGTATTCCAGCTGAAATTCTGAAAGCAGGTGGGGATCACATCTCCTCCGAAATTCATAGCCTGTTGTGTCAAGTTTGGACTGAGTCCTCTGTGCCACAGGAATGGATAAACGGCATTCTAATCCCTATATACAAAGGTAAGGGACCCAAATCAGTGTGTGGTAATTCCAGAGGAATAAC
>NC_142935.1:26183030-26208030 GCF_046866305.1 Octopus bimaculoides
CGTCCGTCTTCGCGTTCTGAGCTCAAATTCCACCGAGGTCGACTTTCCCGTTCAACCTTCTGGAGTCGATAAATTAGGTACTGGTTGAACACCGGGGTCGATGTAATCGACTTTCCTCCTCCCTCAAAAGTGCAGGCATTGTGCCAAAATTTAAACTCATGATTATCATCATCATCATCATTATTATCATTATTATTATTATTATTATTATTATTATTATTATTATTATTATTATTATTATTATCAACGTGATGAAGGCTGCGATTTGGCAGAATCGTTACCGCGCCGGGGAAAATGCTTAACGGCATTTGCTCCGACGTCGACCCTGGCTTTTTATTGTTTCGGGGTCGATAAAATTGAACAGTGAGGTCGAGGTAATCGACTTAATCTCTCCTTCGAAATTTCAGGCCTTGTGCCAATATTAAAAACGATTATTACCTCCGCCTTAGCGAAGGCGGAGGTATTCTTTCAGTTATGTTTATTTGTTTGTTTGTCAGTGGACAAAATATCTCAAGAACCGCTGGATGGATTCGGATGAAACTTTAAGATATGTCTGGCATTGTAACTGGCACGTACTGATTAGATTTTGGTATTGATCCGTTATCGGACAAAGATTTTAGATTATTTTCCTGTTTTTTTTTACTTAATTTTTGAGAGCGCTCGGGTTCATTTTTAGTATTCTCGTTTATGAGAGCAGTCGAGTTTATTTCAGATATTCTCGATTTAAAAATCACCCCCGGCTAATCGTTGGCGGAGGTTTGCGCTCTTTGCGTGCACTTGATATGATTAATATTATGGTTATGGCAGCGAGCTGTCAGAATCGTTAGCACGCCGAGAGAAACGCTTTTCATCCTTTTGGGGTCGATAAATTACGTACCATTTACGCACTGGGGTCGATGTAAACGAGTTAATCCCTTTGTCTGTCCTTGTTTGTCCCCACTATGTATAGCTCCCTGTGTGTAATAAAGAAATAAATATCATGGTTGTTATTATTATTATTATTATTATTATTATTATTATTATTATTATTATTATTATTATTATTATTATTATTATTATTATTATCATCAGGGCAGTGAGCTGGCACAACCGTTAGCACGCTGGACGAAATGCTTAGCGGTATTTTGTCTGTCGCTATGTTCTCTGTTCAAATTCCGCCGAGGTTGACTTTGCCTTTCATACTTTCGGGGTCGATAAATTAAGTACCAGTGAAAGAGTGGGGTTGATGTAATCGACTAGTCCCCTCCCCCACATTTCAGTGCTTGCGCCTATAGTAGAAAGGATTATTATTAATGATGTGGTACCCATGTTGAACACTTATGATTAATGAATATTTTATCTAATACTATTTTACGGTGCCGTCGAACTCATTAATTTCTCAATCTAACAAAATTTTGTTTAAAATTAAATTACTCTACACCTGAAAATTTCAGTGAATATAATCACTGCAGTCTATTTGCAAATGTGAAATAACGATTCGAGACGTACTGCATAAAACGCAAAAGAACTCCTTGGAATCATCCAAACCTTACTTTCCTTCCCAAACACATGTCTACCTTTATACTCATCAAAAACAGTTTCATATGTAGCTCATTACGTTTGCTTACACTCAAACCTAACCATTCCTTTATCTACAGCTATTTATTACATTCGTTGCAAATAATTCTGAATACTCTGTCCCCTCTCACCATTTTCCTCATTTCTTAATTACGCTGCAGGTTGCAGGTACAGGAAAAACATTAATATATATATATATATATATATATATATATATATATATATATATATATATATATATATATATATATATATATACATTCATACATACATACATACATACATACATACATACATACATATGTACACATTTATGTATATCTATATATAATATATATATTTATACTCATACGTATATATACTTATATGTATATTTGTATATAACATGCATATATATATATATATGTGTGTGTGTGTGTGTGTGTGTGTGTGTGTGTGTGTGTGTGTGTGTGTGTGTGTGTGGCACTTTCCTTCATGCAACACCCGAAACCGTTTCTTGATGTTACAAGAAAATTCGAAAGGGAAGAAAACTAAAACAAATATCCTACTAAGAGGTGGGAATGAGAAATTACAGAAAAGCTTCTGCGGAATAGTCACCGAACATCTAGAGGATTCGAAGATAAATTCAATTACATTTATATATTACTCCAGCTGTGTTTTTTCGTGAATGTTTTCTCGCTGCCTTGCCTGTAGTTAATTAATTTAAGAGCTCTTAATAGGTGGCTTCATTTAACATACCCGTAGTTCTCCGAATATATCCAATATTATAAGAAGAGTAGTGAGCAAAGCGGTAAACCAGGCGTACACCATAATATAATGGAAAAATTAGAAAATATATCCATCACATCTTTAGCAGCATTTAGAGTAAGAAACTTCTATTTGAAGCAATGTCAAGCATCAACCAGAATCGAGTTTGTTAAATATTAAGTAGTTAGGGATCTCAACATGATTTATTCTGTATTTATCAAATCTAAGACAAAATAGATTTAAGAGAATATCGACGTAACCCCTGAATTAATGAAGACTGCGAGAAAGGGAGGGATCTGGAGAGAATAGAGTTCTACCATAACAGAAAAAAACATAAAAACATCTGATTTTGGAGAAGAAATAATGAACAGGAAGGGAAGGAATGTTATACAGTGAGGAATTTGTAGAAGTTTATGGAAAAAAAAGAAGTAAAAAAAAAAACTGCAAAGTAGTTCAAGTTAATTAAATCTACAAATAGATTTTAATAGAATATTCAGTAGAAATAAATGGTTTATTAAGATGTGTATGTAATTTGAATTGAACTTTATCCATCATGAATATTGGTAAAAAAATTGAAAGTTGTGACATGAAGGCAGTGCAATTTTTGTAAGAAAAAAAAAAGAGAAACATTTCATCTGGTATCGTGATGCAAAATACGTGATGAGAATAATTATGCGGAAATACATGATTTTACGTTTATGATCCTTGAAATAGTATGATTAAAGCAAGCAAATAATGTTTTAAATACGGTTTACTGGTACTGGATTCAGTCAAATGCTGTGGCCATGTTGGGAGGAACTGCCTTAAGTGTGACGGAGATTTTATTTCTTACTAACTTCTCGGCTTTCTCTCCAGAATTTTTTCTAGTGAATTAGCCAGTTGGACAGAGCTTCTGTTCTTTGTGTTTCCTGCCACGATATGCGTTCATCTGATACCTAAGATAAAAACCTGTCCAAATGTTGCTTTAGAAACATTCACATCAACGCTTAGTCGATATCTGAGTGTTTGGCGGAGCGAAAATCCTAGAGCCGTTAGAGTACTGTGACCCGGCTCTACGTGGTGAGGACAGAATCACTGGATCATTGCATTCGTTCGATCTAATTCTTTATATTATAGAACCATATATGATAGTTAGATTGTAGCTTAATTTTGAAACTTAAATGTTGTTCTTATGATTGTTATATGACCTGCAATATAGTTCGATGGAAGATTTCGGGCGGTGAGCTGCCAGACTCTTTAGCACATGAGGCAAAATGCCTAACAGCATTTCACCTGTCCCTACGTTCTGATTTCAAATTCACACAAGGTCGACTTTGCCTTTTACTCTCACAGGGGTCGGTAGAATAAGCACCAGCTGAGCACTGGGGTCAATGTAATCTACAATATAGTAGTCTTTTTGCTTTTGAATAGCTATAGACCATTCTTTACAACAAAGAATAGAAGTGACATGGGTTAAAGTTTGTAGATTTCTGGATATGTACAGCAAAGAGCACAGTATTAAATTTTAAGAAATAACCAGGAAAAAATCAGGTAATTAGTGGCTCTAGTATGCTGGTGATGAATTCTTACCAGCCATTTGAATGGATCTAATTGGAATATGTACAGTATGTTTGTGTAAAATAAACAGAGTAGGGACATTATATATATAACTCACTACAAGAAAATCGGATTCAGTTTTTACAGAGCAATCGGCAAAAAACAGGTATATATAACAACAATCACAGATTATGAAATGCTAATCATATCACCATTGAATTTTAATTTTTATTTTAATTTCATTTCTTCGATCATACTTTTCTCTCAGTTTATCCATTCAGGATATTATGATCTGTAACCCCAAAATATTGTTTAACATTCTTTTGATCATATTCATCTATATATCTACCCAACCGAACAACCGACTCTGCCTCTCAGTATTTCTACCACGCATCATATATAGCCCGCTCTTCCCACACAGAAGCATACATTTCTCACAAAGATCATAATTTTATGTAGTATTAAAAGGAATATGTAATAAACTAGGATATGTGTAACATGGAATGGAACAACAAACTTCGGTTGCAGTTAGTGAGACAGTGAGTTACAAAAAAGAGAACACTTCACTTTTTGAATTCGAATTATGCTAAAGTTGACATGATGTATCACAACAATGTAAGATGAAATAACAATTCAGGGCTAGAATATACTATGACAAGCAATGGCACGTTTAGGTGTCCTACTTGATAAAAATTGCGAATGCATCCACGTGCATAAGCATGGTGGAACACAGTGGATTGAGACTAGAAACAACAGCAGCAACTAATAGACTGGTGTTGATGATGTTTCGTTACTGTATTTATTTTGAGATGCTCTTTAAATATAAACAATAAGTTAGTAAAATAGCTTAGTTATCATTCAGCTAGTGTTAGGGACATAAATTGTGACTAAGGTTTGGTGGAAGATTTTAATTCAAAACTTATGAAAACAAGACATTTGTACTCAGAGTCAGAGCCGGTTTGAACCGGGTTGGTAACGAAAGGCTAATCTAACAATTTTGAATCTGGAGCAACTTCATGTTAGAGACGTTCTGACCACGATTATCGTGTCTCTTTTTACAGATGCCTTTTATCAAGATCTACATTATCTTCCATTGCATTCTTAAAAAAAGAAGAAAAAAAAGAAGAAAAAAAAAAGAAAAAACAGTTGGGTGAGATTTGAGGATAGTGTAGAGACTCCTTCTTTGTCTGGTAGTGATGATGATGATGCTGATGGCGATGATGATAGTGTTTGATTTCAATAACACACAAATTCAACTTTTATTACAAATGATTTGACAGCATAGAATATAATAAATATTGTCTGTTCTGTTTCCAT
This sequence comes from Octopus bimaculoides, assembly GCF_046866305.1. Taxonomy (NCBI): domain Eukaryota; kingdom Metazoa; phylum Mollusca; class Cephalopoda; order Octopoda; family Octopodidae; genus Octopus; species Octopus bimaculoides. Next base: position 26,188,188 of record NC_142935.1, read on the forward strand.
GGTTGTGATACACGATGTCAACTGTAGCATAATTTGAATTTACAAAGTAAAGCGCTCTCTGTTTTGTAACCAGCTCTCGTTGTCTCACTAATTACAACCGAAGCTTGTTGTTCCAGTCCATGTTACACACAGCTTCGTTTCTTACGTATTGCTTTTAACACTACAGAAAATTATGATCTTTGTGAGCAATTTGTGTTTATCTGAGTGTTTCTGTGTTTGTGTAATTGTGTGTAGATGTGTAAGATGTGAGAGTGATTAACAAATTGATGGATAGAAAGTGGTAGGAATATTAAGAGGCAGAATTGGTTGTTTGGCTGTGTAGATATATAGATGAATGATTATGATCAAAAGAATATTAAACAGTATTTTTGGTTATAGATGGATGAACTGAAAGAAAAAGCATGATCGAAGAAAAAAATAAAAATAAAAATAAAAATTCAGTGGTAAAAAAGATTAAAATTTGATAAATTGTAATTGTTGCTAGAACATGGAAGTAAAATCAAAGATGTACAAGAAAAATTATGTATAATGTAAATAAGGAAACAATGTTATATAATTGGATAGTTAGACGGAAGAAGTAGAAAGAATAGGAATACAATTATGGTATCGATTAGCTTGAAGACATAAAGACAAAAACAAAAACAAACAAAAAACTAAACACATGTCAGAATCCCATGCATTTCTTTGCGATAGAAAGAAAGGATAAAGGCAAAACGTGTTGTCTCATTGATGTAATTCATTCACCGGGACACGTTAGGCAGATGACTCTTTATCAATAACTTTAAGCAAACTAGTTTTGGCATGCAGCAGTTATTGAGAGAATAGCTGTATGCATACATTAGTAAGTGCAAATCACACAGAGCTGTCATTCTGTGAGACCAAAAAAGAAGAAGAAGGGAAGAAAAATATATGTAGTATCTTGAATAGAAAATAAGGTAAAGAATTTTTGCGTTAAACAGAGAAGCCAGCTGCAGGAAAATGAATGACGAAAAAAAAAAAGGTAAAGATGTATATAGAAAAGAAAATAATGAAAGAGAAATTGGGAATTTTCTGCCTCTGTTTGATTCTCTGATTTTCTTTACAAGCTTCAATGCTGTCACTTCAATTGACAAATATTTCATTCAGTTCATCTCTGAAAAGTTTATTCTGATAGTCGCAAAACCTTCGGGATGTTTGCAAGAAATGTATTTGTTGAAGTCAGGTTTGCTCGTCAGTTTATTTAACATTCGCTGACATTCTATAAGTAACGTAAGATTTAGTAAAGCTTGTGTTATGTATTAGATTAAAGAAAGATAATAAATCGAAAGACATTGAAATAAAATAATATTAGCAGAGAAAATAAAACTTATTTCAGTTACATTGATTAAACCAAAATCAATTATTCTATTCTTGCATTTGAAATTTGGAATTGTATATTGTTATCTTTTTAAACGATCGTCGTTTTCCTTTACTTCTATACTCTAACAGCATACAACTACAGATTCTTTAATTTTAAATTCACCAACTCAACACAAGTATCTTCAGTTGTACGGCACCAAAGATATCTTTTTAAAGACGTCCATATTCCTAACGGTTCAGGAATCGATTTTGCATCCATTCAATCTAGGTCAAGATGCTACTACAAATGATTTGGGATTCTATATCCGTGTGTTCAGAAGAATATAAATGATGTGAATATATGAAATTAATTATTAATTAACATTCATCGTGACATCTATCTATCTATCTATCTATCTATCTATCTATCTATCTATCTATCTATCTATCTATCTATCTATACATGTATGTATCATGTATGTGTGCATGTGTATGTATATATGCTTATATATACATATATATATATATATATATATATATACGGTATATTGTTCCCAGAGCAAGTTAATTTTCAGAAACATAATGTAATATTAACAAAAGATGTTTTAATTCGCATCAGAAGTTCTCGAGTGAAAGCTGTCTGACATTCTTCAGGGAATGTTTGATCTCTGACAATGTAACGAATAAATTCGACTTCGCATTTGATCGATCAATCTTCAAATAAAACCTCAAAACTAATGCATGCCATTCTTTTGTAACATTATGTCATGTGACTTAGTCTTTCCATAAGTTCATATCAGTATCCTCAAGGTAAGGATATCTAGAAATTATGAAACAGTCATTCCTCTTTGAGATTCAGTCTGATTTATTTCATCTCTTTCAGATCTACTGAAATATTTTATCAAATGCTTATTGAAGAAAATGTCTTCATCAATCACTGGATATGCAAAATTCCACTACATATAACTATATATGAAAATGGAGAGAAATAGTAGCGGTTTCTGTACAAGGATGTTAAAACTGTTTAATGAATTGTTAAATTAGAACAGTGGTCCTCAACCATTATTTGCCTATGGACCCATTTCATTCCTGTTTTATTTTACTGGGCCCCTACAACCATTCAATGTATATTAAAATCTTACCGTATTTTCATGATGAAATATTATTAGGAATTGTATAAGAAAAATTAAAATATTTTGTAGATTGTAGAAGTAGAGCCAATTTATTGTAGATAAATTATAAAAGTAAGATCTTATACGGACACAAAAGAGCCATATGGACCCTGGTTGAGAACCATTGAATTAGAAGGGAATTATTATAAGATACTAGATGACCGTCATAATCACTTAACAGTAACCTTAGTTTTAGTTACTCTCGAACAGTTGTCCCGTACATTGAGCGCAAGAAATCTCCAATAATCCTAGTTCATTATAACCCTAGTTTATTATAAGCCAATAATCCTAATTTATAGCCACCTGAATCTTCTCAGCTAAAGCTAAGTTGGTTCAGATCTTCTTTGAAAGTAGTGCACAATGATTTATTGGGTCTCTCTGTAATTCTTTGCCCCTCTAGTGCTATCCATTGTATAGCTGTCTCAGGCATTTGTTCTTGTGGCTCTCAGAGAAAACAAAGCCTGTAATTCTCATTCTTCTTTCCGTTACACTCATCAGCAGGTTTCAAAAAGATTGCTATTCTCAGGACTTCAAAGTCTGCGATTTTGGCCGTGTGAGAGTATTCTGCATTGACTCCAACGGTGGAATGCCTTCAACCTCAGAGTGTTCTTGGCAGTCATCTTCCAAGTTTCTTCTGCATACACTACTGTTGGCATAGCAATACCATAGTACAGCAGGATCCTTACAGGATTGCTAATTCTATTTAAATAGAGATTGAAAGCACGGAGATTAAGATATTACATATTTCTATGCATTTAACATAATCTTATGAATTAAATCTATCTTAAAACCTTGATTTATAAAGCCTGAAATTCTGAACGTTATAATCGATATAGTACTTGACTGATTTCTTTTTTACTGGTGATCGACAAGCAAAGATAACCACGCAACTTATAAGATAATTCCATGGCTACAGTGGGATTCAAATAGAAACGAAAGTATCAATATAGGTTATTGACGCGGAATATTGCAGAGTGGGCTGTTACTAGCATTACTGATATAGCATTTAAGATTTGTAATATCATGTTTTGATATATCCTGTTTTAATAATATGACAAACATTTGTGAACGATATTTTCTTCTGATATTAAATTCTAAACAGATGTCCACTGAGCAAAACACACTGAAAACAAGAACGAGAACAAAAATGAGAACGAGAACAAAAATGAGAACGAGAAAGGAGGAGCGGGTATCATTATTATTTTTTTTTTTTCATGATACTGGCGGTTAAATGCTTACTACAGCTTCTGGAAAAATATTTCAGATTGCGATGGCTGATTATAGAAAGCCTATTTTTAACCAAGAATAAAGTGCTTTACATCATGTATGGCGAGAGTATACCTTATAAATGACGCTGTTGCATATTTTTTTTTCTGTAATAGCAGTAAATTGTATAGTCATGATGACTAAAAAATTTTACAACTTCAACAACAAAAATAATATGAACCATAAGCAGATCAACAACAGTAGCAACTTATGCAGACAGTTAAGATATATAAAGTATCGTACGTAAATGGCATAAGAAATTTAGAAATTGTAATCTTAACAATTGAATTATTTCGGATGAATGATTTAGCCACTTATTAGTTTTTTTTTATATCTGAAATCAAATTAAATGCAGTTCTGCAGCATCTAGAAGTTTTAAATTTTAATATCACGATACATAAATAGTAAATAAAGATAATAAAACGAAATGAAATAATCAATATATCAAATTATATATTTTTATATTTAAAATATAAATTTCTAAGAAATTTATATTTAAAATATAAATTTCTAAGAAATTAAATTTGGAGTGTATACTCCATCTTCGCTGCGGTTCGGCGTGGTTGTAGAATTTAAACATTTTTCCTAATTTCAACATTCCCCGTAGTCACTTTGGTGTCGAGTAAAAATCTCAAAATAACCGGATAAAAATGAAAAACTTCCAAACACACGTGAGTTCAGACAATTAGTGTTTCTGTAACTTCAGGCAATGATAAAGAAATGACTGTATACGAATATATATATATATATATATATATATATATATATATATATATATATATATATATATATATATATATATATATATATATATATATATATATATATATATATATATATATATATATATATATTATATTATATTATATTATATATATTATATATATATATATTATACATGCATATATATATATATATATTATACATGCATATATACATACATATACACACAGACATACGCACACATACATTCATATGTGGTTACGAGTATATGTATGTGTGTCTGTGCATATACTATGATACTGTAAATTATGTTCATTGATTAACCTACGTGCGAGATGGGAGAACAGAGTTTCTCCATACACTCCTGTCCTGTCAAAGCTTTATCTTCATCCTGTCATTCAATGCGAGTGTTTCGACCGTTTTAACCCAGTGACAGAAATTCCTGACACTTTCTGAACAGCTAATTCTTATTCAACCTAACAAATACAGTTTCTCACCAAACCAACGAATGAGTCATCAGTTCCGTTTATTTATGTCTTCAGATGTTACATGAATTGATTTGCTAGCGATGGGGCTCTGAAGTTGTTGTATACAAAATCATTTTCTCTGCCACACGTATTTCATCTTGTATTGCGTTTCGTTAATTGTGTATAAACTCTACTTGGAAAAATTGATTATATGATGCTACTACTTGTTGAATAGGGAAAAACCTATGATGCATTAAAAGATATAATTGCTTCATTCAAACTCGTAACAAGTTTAATGATGTATCGTATGGAATAATTGTTAAGATTTTAACGTAACTGATCATTTATATTATAAGCACTAATTTGGGGAGAGACAAATCAACTGGACTCATTAACGTTTTTCCATCAAATGTTGGGTCTTGGTAATAAATAGCATGCTGGCAATTTATTCTACTGAAGTCCAGCATTGTGAAGCGTACAAGTTTTATGTATAACTGTTATCTATTTTCATGATGTAAAATGCATGGTTACCTCATGATAACACATTATGCAATTTAATTGCAACAGCTACATCAGCTATCTAAAAAAAAATGTCTAGTAAACTATCTCCTATATAAAGTTCATACAATAGCCTTTCACGCTACAAGAAAGTAAGAGAAAAATTAAATTATAGTTGGAAAAGTCAAAGATAATTTATGGTACAGAAGTCGGCATATTAGCATGGCAGGTGAGTTTTAATGTAATCACGAACAAAATCTCGCAATATACGTGACAGATATATAATTTGGGATTCATTGTGTATTTCATGCTTCGTTTAAATAGATTTTTACGAATGACTAACTGTTGTGGTAACAAAATATATCAATGCTGGTTTGGCCACGAGATTAACTTTTATGAGGTGATATAAGTTTTATGAGTGGCATCGTATTTGGCATGCATAGAAATGTACTAAGAAAAATTTATACAAATGCCCTTTATAAAATGTCTGAAATAAGCATACTAATGTCGATATGTCGTAAAAACGACTAAAGCAACATGATAAAAAACAGAAAACAGGAACGGAGTGAAGGTTTTACAGCGAATAAAGGAATAAACTTCATATATATGTAAAGCTATGCACTCTCATTTATACACTCGACGTCGAAGCGTATATCTTATTAATCTTGTTACGTATAAACTAATTATCTTAGCATTGAAAATAGCGAATAAAGAAGCTAATCATATTGAGTTATATAAAACAGACTTTATTATTTTCTGCTTTCTTTTAGACTTGTCACTGCCTATGTTCTTCATTAATACGATTTCCCGCTGTACATCATGAATAACGATTACAATAATTAATCTACCAGGTGTTTGAACGAACCAATTATTATAACTTTTAATATATTTTGGTATACAACGTTCACATCTTGAAAGAATAAAAACCTCGGAAGTGTTTGTCTGCACACCCATTTGCGCACAAAATCTATATCGCTGCACCACATAATGTTTTCCTACGATTATAAATTAAATCCGACATATCTACCCTCATATACCCAGCAGTATAATCTGACACGATAATCTTATTACTGTTTCTGTTTTATTTCCCATTTTTAATTTTCACAATTCTTTTCTCCCCTTTACGCCACAATTCTAGTAAAAACTAGTTAAGCACATTTTTCATTTTCTCTTTTGTTTTTCATTTCCTAATTATTTAGTGATACATCATGAATTGGTGACAGTAGCCCATTACGCCTAATATCTCATTTATAGAATTTCCATGGACATTTCAATATCAGACAATGATTTATAGAAACAAATACCTAAATAGTGATAACAGTAAATTAATTTTGCAATATCTAGCCAAAGCTTGGCAATTATTTAAAACCAATTCGTATATTCTGTATAGTGAGCAGCTAATGCTTTCACAAAATATGGTGGCTTGTATAATCCGAATTTATCATTGGATGCGCTCATATTTATTTTTGGTAGATTTCAAATCTATGTCTATAAATCAAGCCTACATGCATGAAGAAAACTGCAGAACTGTGCAAAAACGCTACATGTTTGCTACATGTTTTTTTAATTCTGAATAGAATATAACGCTTGTAATTTCATTAACCATATCATCGGTCTTAAAAAATATGGGAAACTGCCTTTTGGATATAATCTAATCTTTAAAAGCAGTTTCGTTTATTCCAGTTAACTGAAATAAAGAGAAAAAATTGTATCACACATTAAAAAGTTACATTAACATCTTAGAAGTATGTTAGTTTAATATTTTGTCACTTTAGTTAGATATGACCATGATGGAAAACAAACCAATGAGAAAAAATACTCCACATCATCACATGGTCATCTAGAAACCACAGCCAAATTTTAATTCAAATCACTCTATAGCACCATGTGATTAACGAAGGGCATTTTCAATAAAGATATCTGGGAAAAAATATCGATATCTCAATTTCTTGATCGATAATAAGTAGTGAACTTCCATGCAATGGAGGTGGGAGTAGCTATAATATGGGCTCAGCAGAGGCGATATAAAATCTGTCTAGTTTAATTAATTAGCATAATGAATTTTTGATCCACTACTCCCACCTACCTAATAATTCTACAGAACGAACTTAGCTAATTTAGCTGATTTTAACGATATTAATGCTAGCAATTTTACCGTTTTAACTCGGTCAACTCCCATTTAATGTTAATTTAATTATTGGTGACCCAATATTCTAGACTCCAGTACGAATGTTTTCTGTGCCTCTATTCTAGACCCATTCATTTCTTTCTTGCTTTATGTTAGTTTTTTTTCTTCTTTCTATTTTTCTTTTTCATACTTCTATTAATTTATTTCCTGGTACCTCTGAGATTTTAGTAGTAAATCAGCGCCTGTTTGATCTTTCCGGTTTACTTTTTAACTTTGTTTTTCCAGCACTAAATATACATGTAAATAATAAATTTGACTACCATTTGACCCGTGAGCGACAGTGTACTGGTTGATTTCTGCTAGATCAAATGAGAGAAACTGATATATATTGTCTTCAATATTCATCTTCTGAGATTACGCCAAGGTAGTGTGACAACATACATAATTTATTCGGTACCCTACCATCTACAATATATTTGTGCGGAATAGTGTAAAATGTATTCCTGTATAGCAAATTTAATCATATCCAAAGAGATGTTGATAATCACATTGTTAATTAATTGTTGTATGGATTTACATAATTATATGTACATGCGTGTGCGCCTTCAGCCTCATATATATGAGATCGTTGATACGATTCGCGGACCATGGTGTGCTTTGAGTTCTTGTGCAAAACGCTTTAACACTTCACCTTTTGTTGCTCAGCGATCACTATAAGATCTCACATGTGATACAAAATCTCACATGTGGTACAAGGCCGATTTGGTGGAGTGAGTGAGCTAATGTATAGGACAAATATTTGACCACTATAAACATATAACATGTGAACGTTGTACAGCAAGAAGTTACGGAACCCTCAGCTGACGTCTACGACAAGAGTGTCTACGGCATACATACACACATATAAGCATGCACGCACGCACGCACACATACACATGCATAAAAGACATGCGTAAGTCTATAGGCAGAGAACTACACATACCTTTTATTAATAACTAGATATTCCGTTCCTGGAGTGAACCTATTAGTTCCACACTGACGTGCTTCTCATTTGGACTGAATGTCAATTATCACAGCCTCACAAATAGTTATTGATGAAAAGAGTAAATATATATGGAGTTTGAACTATAACGCCACACTTTCTAATGAGATACGCTATGGCGGAACTAAAAGTTCAAATGTAAAACTAGAAATCCAGCTAGTACCACAATACGAACATTAGATATAGATGTACATATATGTATGTGAATCTACGTGCTCATACATACGTTCATAGACAAGGATATATATATATATATATATATACATATATACATAGATACATACGTACATACATACATATATATATATATATATATATATATATATATATATATATATATATATATATATATATATATATATATATATATATATATATATTGATTGATAGATAGATAGATAGATAGATAGATTGATAAGTAGATAAAGACAGATAGATATACATAAACAAGTACACGTATACTTAAACATACATGTGTGTGTATATATACATATATATATATATATATATATATATATATATATATATATATATAAATATATATATATATATATATATATATATATATATATATATATATATATATATATATATATATATATATATATATATATATATATATATATATATGCACATATATATGTATATGTATGCATGTGTGTGTGTATACGTGTACACTTTTATTATCTCTTTCTGAGAAGTTGAAATTATTTCCTTTCTTCTATGTCACTGAAAGGTTAATCTCAGGGAAGCAATTTTCTGTGGTGATATAGCTTAAGGGTATTCATTTGTCGCCTCTATTAGTGACTGATTTTAATAAGATACTTGCAGCATGCATTTCCGATTTCATTTCTTATCTATAGTTAAAATTCCAACTCCAAACGAAGTAATTTTCTTAATAGAAGCAACATGTCGATGCCTTTATATTTAGCAAACAAGTGTTAATTAATTTGTCATGAGTTTTACTGCTATATGATTTCTTAGATATTGTGGTAGCAGAAAGATTTATGTTGGAGACAGCGTCAATACGTAAACGCGTTGCCAAGTCAATTAAAATGTTATGGAACTAAAGGTGGATGAGTCGGTCCGTTGAAAAGCCAAATATTGGAGTTGATGGCATTTCAAGGATATAGTACATGTAAATGTGTATGCGTGTGTGTATCTATCTATCTATCTATCTATCTATCTATCTATCTATCTGACGGACGTGCTGTCACATCGGCTGCAGAGGTAAACCTCTTTTTGACATTTTATTGCCCACATTTTGTTGGGATTTATTAATAATTTTGTTGCGAAGCACCTAGGCTTCATTTCTGTGTATTTTCAAAGGCAGGAATTGGCCCCCAGGGAAAGGAAAGAGGAAGCGCAGTAAGAAGAAAACAAAACAAAATGCAAACACAAACAAAGCAGGGAGATTCACATCTCCCGAAAATACTCCTAACACCAATAGTAATATGCAAAAAACAATGCTAACAGCAATAGACAGTACAAACACAGAGTTGCTGAATTACATCAACTTTAAAACAAACATCACAAATAACGACATCAAAACAAACAACCACCCACGCACACCACCGCCAAAACGCATTAAAATCTACCATGTGTCACCAGCATTGCACCACAAAATAAAATCCCTCTACCCCAACTCGGTAGGGGGATGTCAAAAATATTTGTGCAAGAAATCGTACAATAGCCTCCTTGGTGAAAAATCCAAGGAGGAAACAAAACTTGCAAACAGTAAGTAGCTCACTTTTCCTTTCCTTTTGTGCTTTAAAGCACAAGTATAAATAGAATCATGGTGAAGATTGGTTCTGTGAATGTGCGTGGCTTTAAATGACATCAAGTCACACAATTTGGATATCATAGCCATTAGTGAGACCAGGCTCCATGAACCGCGGGCCCTAAAGTCCATGTTTGGCGGACAGTTTAATATTTATTTTTCTCCCTGTCTGCCGAGGATGGGCGGTAGTGGCACGGCGGTTCTTTTTCGCAAGAGTCTGGATCTCCAAGTAAAGACGATATTTACGGACCCGGAGGGTAGACTGGTTGTCCTAGATGCGGACGGCAGCGATGGAGGCGCTTTTCGGCTGCTGGCAGTTTATGTGCCTCCTTTAACAGGTCGGTCGGACTTCTTTCGACGTCTAGAAGTATTCCTGGGAACGTCTCGTCCCTTACTTTTAGTGGGGGATTGGAATGCTACTTTGGACACGCATCTAGACTACGTGGGGTGTGACAAAACTAGAAGGGGATGCAAAGGCCTCAGAGACCTGCTCAGACGCTTCCAGTTGTCTGATAGGTACCAACTCGACCACCCAAATGTGCCAACGTGGACTTGGAGCAACCGCATTGGGTCGTCGAGATCGTATCTAGATAGGATAGTGTGTAGGACAAGAGATAGAGATAGTTTAGGATGTCCACAATTCTACATAGTCAGCTACACGGATCACAAACTTGTGACGTGTACGCTAGACTTAGATAAGGCACATAGGAAACTAAACGCGTCTTTCTCGTCGAGACAGGTTTTCAGAGACCGGATTAGCACGTTAGTAAAAAGGGCTTTGACGAGAGCCATCGTCAACAACAAATGGTGGTTTGCCCTCAAGAGAGCAGTAAGGGCGGAAGCAATAAGGTATAGCAGGGCACTAGCTGTAGAGAGGAACAGAGAAGAGGGGGAGCTAGTGATAAAGTTAGAAGAGGCATTGCGAAGTGGCATCGCATCCGACGTTTTAGCGGCGAGGTTGGCCCTCGACCAACACTTCAAGGCTAAACACGAAGGGTGTGCTGTCAGGGCAAGGATGTGTGCTCTGAGGAATGAAGGTGTTGGAGCCGCACGAGAGGCCCAGGTGGCGGAGGCGCAGCGGGGTAACAGAGCCACCATCCGGTCTTTTGGTAGACGAACAGGGGCGCGAATTGCTCGAGCCGAGCAAGATGTGCTTGGCGTTTTAGCGGCATTTTGCCCGACTGTTCGGGAGGAGTGGCGAGCGAGATGGCAGGGTGGACTTTACTGCCTACCTGCACAGCTTGCCACGACTCTCAGCAAGAGAGGCGGAGTGCTGCGAAGGGGTCATCACGGCGGAGGAGGTCAGGGACGCGATGGCGGGTTGCTCGACGGACAAATCTCCGGGTTTGGATGGTCTGCCCTACGAGCTTTACAACTGTATGCTAGACTTGTTTGGAGACGTCTTGGCGGCCGTATACTGCAACTGGCAGCAGAACGGGAGCATTCCCGGTTTTGTGAGCCGAGGAGCGGTAACGCTGCTGAAGAAAGATCCAAACAAGGGGGACGCCATAGATAACTTTAGGCCCATCACTCTGTTCAATGCAGACTTGAAAATTTTGGCCAAGGTGTTAGCCAAGCGGTTGGCGCTTGTCATCGAGAAACTGGTCGGCACGGAGCAGACGTGCGCCGTGCCGGGCCGGAGTATCCATGACAACCTCCATCTGATGCGCAACATCATAGAGAGGGTAGTTAAGGAACCTAGCATGGGTGGGGCCTTGATCAATTTGGATCAATCGAAAGCTTTCGATAGGGTAGACCATCGATACTTGCAGGCCGTCCTCGAAGCGGCCGCCTTCGGTCCCGTTTTCTGCGGCTGGATGGCTGCCTTGTACACAGGCATCCGTTCGGTTGTTCGCGTCAATGGACGTCTATCGGGACCCTTCGACATTGCACGTTCGGTCCGTCAGGGATGCCTCCTGTCGCCGCCCCTGTACGTATTGATTCTCGAGCCACTACTGCGGAACTGGCGACGCTGAGGGGCATCCCGCGAGAACTGGGGTGCGGGACGAGCGTGTCGGCATACGCGGACGACGTCACCGTCATAGCGTCTAGCTACGAGCACTTCGAGCTTGTCGGCGAGACGCTGAAAGACTACGAAGCGGTGACGGGAGCGAAAATCAACCGGGATAAGTCGGTGGCTTTGCTGCTCGGCACCTGGAGAAGCAAGCCCATACCGTCCGGCAGCGCCTCAGTAGTGGGACGCTGGACGGACGGTCCGGTCAAGTTGTTCGGAGTCTGGTTCGGTCCGGACCTGCAAACGGAGAAGAACTGGGACGAGATAACGAGTAGGGTGGCCACTCTCTGCCGGCAATGGTCCGAGAGGAAGCTGTCCCTAAAAGGTCGGGCGGAGGTGGCGAACGCGTACATCACGTCCGTCATCGAATACCACCTGACCCTCGTGCCTTGTCCCGATCGCGCCATCACCGAAATGGAGCGCATCCTCTTCCGCTTTTTGTGGAAAGGAAGCGTTCCGATGGTGAGGCGATCCGTTTGTTGCCAACACCCACTGAAAGGAGGGCTGGGCATGCCGCGGTTGATGATGCGCAGACATGCGCTGAGACTGCGACATCTCCGGCTCTACGTAGACGACGGTGAGCAGGTGTGGTCGCCGTTTGTGCGACGCGCTTTCCCGCAGCTCGTCTCCATGACCGAGCTGCAGTCGTGGATCAAAAAAAGGCCGAGGAATGGCGAATGGCACCGTGAGTGTCGCGTTGCTCTGCAACAACTTTGCCGTCCCGGGTCGACCTTTAGCGACTGCATCACAACGAAGTCATTCTATAGGGGATTAGTGGAGGGCATGTACGACGACGATCTCGGGGCGAACCTGGGCGTCGACGAAGAATACCTGACCCGCCTGTTCAGGACTACTTTCGGGCCGGGACCTATGGACAACTTCCAGAGATCCCTGGCCTGGCAGTGCTACCAAGAAGCGCTACCCGTTCGGGATAAGCTCTATAGACACGGCTCGCGCAATAAATGCGGGGCCGACCTGCCCGAGATGCGGTCAGAGCGACGAAACCGTTCTGCACGCACTCGTGCAGTGTCCAACCATTTCGGAGCTGTGGGCTTATGTTGAACGACTGCTGTCACGTGTGGGACGAGTCAGTTTATCAACCGAGTCTATCGTCAATATCGTCACGCCTCCTTCCTTTAAACGGGAAGGAAGAGCTGTATTTATTGTACTTGTGGCTATGGCCAAAGAATGCATCTGGTGGACGCGTCTGAAAGGATTAGAGACAAACACTTTCCTCTCTGGTCAATCTCTCATCAACTTTTTCAAGTATCACTTGAAACGGAAGGTGAGAGTAGAGAGGCAAGTGTTGTCTAGCAAATGTTTCGAAAAAAGATGGATACATGTAGCAAGAATGGCACGTATAAATGACGAAGCCACCTTGACCATGATTCTATAAAACGTTTTAAAATTTTGTAAACAGAGAGTTACTTACGTTTCTTGCATAAATAAAAGAAATTTTATTTAACAAATTGTGACACTAAGGACCGAGGTTACCGTGGTCTTTTCGTAGGTTTTTCTTTCCACGGATAACCTCCCCATTTCTTGGGAATTTTCTGTATTATTTCGTATTTTTTGTAAATACCCCAAACGTTTTGCGATGTTTTTTTTTCATCGTTGTCCCCACTTTTGTTTTTTTTCTGCTTTGTTTTCGCCCCCTCCCCTCGAAAAGAAAACTCTACATTTGTATTTTGTCCCCTCTCTGTTGAGCCCTGTGTGGCTAATAAAATAAATCTATCTATCTATCAATCTCTCTATCTATCTCTCTATCTATCTATCTATCTACATATACATAAATGCGTATGTGCATATATGCGTATTTGCATGTGCGTATCTGCATTTGTGTGTATGTATGTGTGTGTGTGTGTGTGTGTGTGTGTGTGTGTGCGCGCGCGCTTCTGAGTGTCTGTAATTATATGTTGCAAACTGTATTCATTTTAAACAAGCAGTGTTCGTGATCACTACAAACACAGACATTGGCGTTAACACGCAAATACTCTAGCAGACAGACGCACATTTATAAAATTCTGTGCTGAGAATTTAAGAGAGAGAGAGAGAGAGAGAGAGAGAGAGAGAGAGAGAGAGAGAGAGAGAGAGAGAGAGAGAGAGAGAGAGAGAAAGAGAGAGAGTCCAGTAATGTGTGTTAAAAAAGTGTTTGAAAGATAGAGAAGCGAAGAGGAAGAAAGTTAAATGTGGCGGACGAGAGGAAGAGCGATAGGGTAGAATAAAGAGAAAACAGGAAGAGCCAATGAAAGAAGAATATAAAATGAAAGCTCTTAAAAAATTTAAAAAAGGAGGATTTGAGAGGCTGAGGAGAGACAAAGAAGCTTATTTTGAGAGAGGAGCAACAATAAAATACGATAAGAAAACATAACATATCCATACATACATACGCAAACATGCATGCACACAGACATACACACTTATAAATTTACATACATGTAGAAACATGTATGTGTATATGTATTGTATATATGTAGATATACACGTAGATACACAAACGCACACTCATATATGTACATATATATTATATATACATATGTATAAGGTACAGGGATGTGAAATTAAGTATATATATGTGTGTGTGTATATATATATATATATATATATATATATATATATATATATATGTATAAATAGACATGCATATATATATATGGAGATATATTATATAGACATATATATGTATACATCAATACATATATAATGAGTGTTTGTGTTTGTATGTGTGTCTGTGTACAATCATTGATAAGGACTGTGACAAAGCACTAGAAATACACAAAAACTTTTATACAAACATAAAATTACATAGATTAAGGTAACACTATTTAGATATATCAGGCGTTTCCAACAATCTATGATATTCATAGAGAGATATACAATAGCACAAACAAGTACATAATTATGGAATGACACTGGAAGCGTAAACGAAATTAAAAATGAAAGGGAAGCCACCAGGTCGAAGACGAGTGCCTGACACGAACGTGTAAATTTAATTAGAAACCGCGAAAAGAAATGTTTGTTGAATTGTGCCTGAAGATAAAGTGGAATAGACAAACACAATAATAATTCTATTGAGACATTAGATAATAAAAACAAATAAGCAAACGAAGTAATAATAAAAAGAGTTGTAGAAAGAGGTAACTGCATAAGATGAAACGAGAGACAACAAATCGTAGAGGGATACGAATTTGATGGTGGTGGTGATGGTGGTGGGTAGAAGGATGATGATGATGATGACGACGATGACGACGTCGACGGCAAAGATAGTGGTGGTAGGGATGAAGGTGGAAAGGAAGACATTTTAATTTTTTTTTAATTTTTAAACAGGTGTTAAAGATTATGAATACATGGTGAAGAAAGCGGGGAATATTTAAAATATTTTAACGATCGTCTGTGTTTTCAAGTGACAGAGTTCACCATTGTTTTTACTGCTGCTGCTGCTGCTGCTGCTTGGTATTGTTGTTGCTTTTGTTGTTGTTGTTGTTATTGTTATTGTTGGTGTTTTTGTTCTTGGTGGTTGTGGTGGCGGTTTATCTATTTGCCAAAAGAGAAACCTCAGTCTATGATACTTTACAGGATTCCGAGATTAGTGTGAAAAAACATGAAATTTATACGGGAAACTGATGCTTGCAATGTTTGCAACCCGATGCTGGACCCTCTGAAATGGCTTTAAATTTCCATATTGTGGTGTTAAATGGGGCTACGGTTTCCCTCTACGTTCTATGAAGGCAATGTAGCAGTTTGAACTCAAAGCACCAAGAACTGAAATAAGTTCTTCAAGCGATTCGCACTAGCGTTTCGACAATTCTGCTGTCATTGAACTGGGAGGTAATATCGTGGACACCGAAAATCAAAGGTTCGATTCTCAGACCGGGCGGTGAGTTATGTTCTTGAGCGAAACATTTCATTTCAGCTTGCTTCAGTCCACTCAGCTGTAAATGAGGAACCATTCCTCCGAATTGAGACGCCAGTCTCATTCTGGAGGAATGTTGTGCTCTTTGTCACTAATACACAGAGAAAAACATATGCTCACACTCATTCCACTCATGCACACACTCAAAATACACATACACACACGCACACACACACGCATTCACACACACACATATACATGCACGCACGGACACACGCACACAAACGTTGATATACATATATGGACGCAGTTGTACACACAAATATAATTTACTGCAGTAACGCCATTGCTGTTATTGGTATTGCGTTGCTAAAGAAATGAATGAATCAGAAATCTGAAGGCCAACAATAGGAGTAACTCCACTCTATAACCTTTAACACTTATGATCTTCTCTGTTATCTATTGGTGAAGAAAGAAAATAAATTTATCATTTATAAGAATTTACTAGTAGTTTTTAAACAATATTCCGTGATTTTCACACCTGCTCAGGTTTATCGTTATTGAAATCAAAAGAAAGAAATGAAGTTTATACAAACCGAAATAAGTAAAAGAAGTAGAAATATTCTAAAATGTAAAAACAACTGCTACAAAAATATATAAAGAAAAGTAATTTAAGAAAGCTTCATTATAATCGGAATGCAATGGGTGAATGTAGCTTGGTTCTTGGAATCTAGCGTCGCATCAAATGCAGATCTTGTTTCTTTGTATTTCGCTCGAGAAAGCTAATATGTTATTAAGCAATTGGTTATCTCGAAATGTGTTCACATGTTGAAGGAAACCTGTGATAAAGATGCATTTAATCAACCAATGCTTCATCATTTATATAGTTAAATCACATTATAGAGAAAGTCTATTATCTCTTTTCTGAAGAAGATATTTCTAACATTTCTCATCGTTAAATTTTCCAATTTAAAATTCATGAGAAATACTGAAACGTAGAAATATAACAATTCATTGTACCTTTCTCTTGTTTGTTTCATTCATTAGACTGCGGCCATGCTGGGGCACCGCCTTGAAGACCTTTTAGCCGAACGCATCGACCACGGTATTATGATTTTTAAAGCTTGGTGCTTACTCTATCGGTCTATTTTGCAGAAAAACTAAGTTATGGGGACGTAAACACACCGCCACCTGTCGTGAAGCAGTGGCTTGCAGACAAATACAGAAACAAAGACACGAACACACAACTTTGTCCTTAAGTGACAAAAGTATTCCGACGACTTACAAAATTTTCACGTCTTGTTAATATCTTCGATGCAATATATAGAAATTTAGAGAACATATCAACAATAATTAACTACATTTTACCGTAAAATGTTCCGCTCAGCTGATATGCTTTTAGTGTCATAGTAAAAAAAAAAAAAAAAAAAAATTATTCAGGATGCTTCTAGATATTTGTTTAGCTGTTGCCCTAGCAACTGGCTGATGTGCGGACTTGTGTTTTTACTATTGCTTTTATACAGAATTATATTTTTGGCCAGTAGCACTGTCTACGCACGAATAACATTCTCCCTATTAAGGGCATACCACAGTGACCTACATGTAGTATTGTAAAAATTGCATTTTGTAATATTTTAAGAATAATTACTCTTTGAAAACTTGACTGCAAAAATTAATAAATTCCCATGACATTTTATTTCTTCTAATTTTCTCCAATATTCTTTTAGAAGATCAAATTTAATATTTAGTTTCTTTAGCCAACCCTTATGGAGGAACTGTTTAATTTGATTAATATCAATATTAGACTTCTTGACTGATTTATTTTATGTATTTTTTTTTTTTCGCAGCAACCAGTATTCTATTTAGACATTCATTAGTGATTTTACGTTATTTCGAATTTAGAAAGCACGGGCAATTCTGAGTTGTTTGGAATCTATAAATGATATATATATGTTTGTCTAATGTTAAGAGGATAGTCCAACGAAGCAGTCAGTGAGACTTAATTTTCGGTATAATCTTATTTATCCTGGATGTCTGTCTTAGTGATTGATGGTCAGTGATAAATTCAGAATGTTTGTATGTGGGAACTGAATGAAAGTGAGGAGATCGAATTTAGTAAATAATACTTTTGTGTTTTTCTTTATCTATCTGCAAACGTTTATGTCCATTCACTCTTGGTGCGTGAACTGTGGATATTTATTCTCTACATTTGCGTTGTAAAAGAAAGAATTGCTCCATCAAGTGTCTTGTGTTAAAATTAGAAGCACATTTTCATTGTATTGTTTAAGCTCTGTGGTCTCAAATCAGTAGACACTTTAAGTCTTAAAACTTCCTTACTAATTTTCTGATTGGTTTTCTTTTGTGCTAAATCGTGAAAGCGTGCTGTAATATTTGCCATATTTTCAGTGAATGTGCGATAATACCCGATACCCAAAATAAATTCTAATATTTCAATCAATTTTTTTTTTGGAATTAGAAAATATTTAATACCATCGGTATTCTTTCAGGATTATCTTTTTCCAGATGCACGAATAAGATAACCGAGATGTTCAATTTCAGTCACATTTTTGTCTTTGAGACAAGCTGCAACGTTGTAATTGTTTAAATATTGGTTTCCAATTTTGGCACACGGTCAGTAATTTTGGTAGAGAGGGTAAGTCGATTACAGCGATCCCAGCACTCAACTGGTATTTATTTTATCAACTCCGAAAAGATGAAAGGCAATGTCGACTTTGGTGAAATTTGAAATCAGTGTGTAAAGTCGGAAGAAATACCGCTAAGCAATTTTTGCAGTGTAGTACTGATTCTTCCAGCTCATCGTATTTGTAACTATTCAAATATTAATTCCAAATTATGTGGACAATATTTCTTTTTTTCTTTCACTATAAAATGCAGGATTACCTTGACATTAGTTATTTAATTTAAAATTATTTTCTATAACTGACAACCACGTTATATGTGGATTCTTTCATATAATTTGACGAAAGTGTAGAAATATCGTTAACGTCTTTTCTTTCCCTCCCTGATGGTGTACGCCTAATTAATTGTTCGGTTTCCTTCGCGAGAATAACAGATTTGGAGACATTTAAAGTATCACAGGATGGTGGATTCTTGTTATGTAGAGAGACACAAAGGATTTCTTTTTGTTTGACAATATAGAAAATATTATCCTCGAAACAAAAATCAAGTTCTTACGCGTGAGTTTCGATCTCACCATGGGATTTGCATGCCCTCATTACAGATTAGCGAAAATTATTAACAGGGACTAGAATAAGCAAATTTATACATTTTAATTTTAATGAACGATAAATTTTTCAGCAATTAATTCTAAATGTTATATAAAACTTTGTGTCATTTAACAGTCAAGAATATTTCGAATATTAAGTCAACCATTTTATCTTTTACTTTAAAACTTGTTCCAGACATTAGTCCGCTGCTACACTGCGGCATCATCTTGAAGTATTTTAGACCAATGAATCGTAGTCATTACTTATTTCCTTGTTAAACATGGCAGTATTCTATCGGTCTCTTTTGCCGAACCGCTCAGTTACAGGGAGGCAAACAAACCAACACAGGTTGTCAA